>NW_028300925.1:300000-447500 GCF_049000335.1 Polistes dominula | reverse complement strand
AAACGTGCAGCCGTATTACGTGCGACACCTATGTCGACTCTCTAAGGCTATAATCATGCGCGAAGTCTAACGTAATTACCTGCATCTACGTAATCAAGCGGAAATGTAGAAATAGAGTATACATTTATACGTACACGTTCCTATATTCAGTGTTATACACGTATATACATCGTGTTTCTTTGATGGTATTATAGTAAATAAAAAAAGAGAGCGATAGATAGTCCTCCCAACTCGTATAATTTTATGATCATTCTCTTGAGTTTAATTAAAATTGGTATAATAGATTGGGAACTATACTTGATGACTTTGGTGTAATCGAAAAGTTATTAAAGAGATTCTTGCGTGAACATCTATGAAGTAGGTATATATATATATACCTTGTCAAAGGATTTTTATATTTAATATAATTATTTATACCTATCTCTTCTTCCCATATATTACCAAGTTTGTATAAAGAGAGAGAAAGAAAGAGAGAGAGAGAGAGAGAGAGAAATGCGGCTCGAACTTACGTGAATAACCTAAAGATAGGTTAACGTTAATCTAATTAATCTTTACGAGTGTAATTAGCTACGCGAGTTGGTACCCGTGCAACGAAATGTATCCTACTTTACAGACGATGCTTCTTTTATCTTCACGAGTAGCGAGTACACGAGTATCCCATTTCGAGGCAGTTTGGCGATCGAGGGTAATACTTTCGGTAAATGGACCGGCGTCACCTTCTTCTTTCCCTCTTTTATTTATTTATTTATTTTTTTTTTTCATTTTTTTTTAACTCTCTTTCGTACCAAAGCTTCCAGCTCTTATCTGTGTTTTCTATCCTTTTACCCATATATTTATAAGATATAAACACGTAGCTAATATCGTGAAAACAATCATTTATTCCTGAGACCCTTTGAATTTAAATCTTACATTAGGTAGTTTTTTTTTTCTTTAATTAGTAATTATTTTATTTGAAAATGCATTTTTCTCGATTAAATAACCCCCATATAAAATATTTTACAATTCTCGTAAATAGTTTGAAATTTACAAGACTTTGGAGAGACAAGGCTTGTAATTCGGGATACATGTTTGAGAATTACAATGAACCGCATTTTTATGCGAAATGTGAAAGACAGGTTTTACAAACAAATAAAAAAAAAATAACAAGTGGAAATAAATGGAAAAAAATTCGGAGATATTCGGGTTTAATGTATACGTAAAATCGAAAGAAGTATGTCAAGTGTTACATGTCTATATGTAAGTAAATTAATCGTACCGTTTTTCCTTTGAGAATCGAAAATTAAGATTTTATTTTCCCGAGCGAACGGTATACGTCTGGAAACTGTGAAAAATGATTCAAGGACGCTGTACTTAGTTTATTAGATAGTAGAAAAGAAGAAGGTGAAGGGGGTAAAGAACGATTATTGAGCGGCCGTCATTAGAATATTATCTCTCTCTTGCGTTATCGATGCGATTATCTTTTCGACACGATCGATTAGCGATCTAAAACCGAGAAGGTACGAATAAAAGATCTAAGATATGTATACTGACTGACGTAAGATCATTGTTTCATGTTAGAGAGACAAGGCTTGTAACAGCACGTGGCATGGGAGATAAATTTAAAAAAATAGAAAAAGAAAAATCCAAACAGAAGAAAAAAAAAAGAAAAAACAATATGCAAGGACTGCGGGTATTTATGGTGGTATATGTAGTCGGCCAATAGCAAAAGTTCCGATCGGTTTTCTCACGGTGTTCGTCGAGTAGCACTATACGAAGAAGACGAAGACGAGGACCTAGCTTAGAGAGGGTGATTTCACCGAGATGGATTGGAGGCCTCGTGCAGGCCTTTGCCACTCTTGCGAGGGTTGACTGATTTGTGTACGCAAGCTCCCGTCGCCTTGACTTTACTTAAATGGGAATAAACGACACCGCGTTCCGCTTCTACAAGCGTCTCTACCAGGCGAACGAGGAGCAACAGAAAGCGAGAGAAAAGACAGGACGGGAAGATAAAGAAAGACTAAGAAAGAGAGAAAGAGAAGGAGAAGGACGATCGAGTGATGCAGGTGTAGAAAGGCGTCGTCGTAGTCTTCGTCGTCGTCGTCGTCGTCGTCGTCGTCGTAGTCGTAGTCGTAGTCCTTCTCCCCCTCCTTCTTGTCCCCCTCTTCTTCGTAGTCGTCGTAGTTCAACGATTGCGGAATAATCGACGCTTGTGTGGGAGCCAATACGTGCGAGAATATCTCGTTGCGTACGTTTTATAGGAAATTCCCTGTCTTCTTCTTTGGTCCCGAAGATCGACTTTAAAATAAAACGCGATGGACGATGAGAACGCACGGTGGTAAAGAACGATCGTTAACGATGAATCTTTAAGGAAGAGTTTCTAAGTCACTTTCACGATGTACATTTGTAAATCGAATCTATATGTGTACACGTGTGTATGCGTGTGTGTGTGTGTGTGTAGTATTTTTATACGCGCGTTGATCAATAAAGTTAGTTAGATATAAAAAAAAGAAGTAAAAATATTTTCTAACACTCGACAAGAGAGAAGACAACCACCCACTATACTATCTTATTAGTAAGAATAAATACATTAGCGTAAATACAAGACGATTAAAAAGTCAGACAAAAATTTTTAACTTTCGTTTCTTTCTATACAAAGTACTTAGGTACTACTCTCTCGACAATCCTCCTCCGCTTACTCAATCGTTAACGATCGTCGAACCTTTTGTAATCGCCTGGAAAGTACGCACTCTCTTTCTAACGTTCGAGATGCAATACGTCCTATTCACGCGAGGAATAATTATTGTCGAGCGGATAAGGAAAACCCACTCGTGCAGGTGTATCGAACGCGCTTTCGATGCTTGACTCATCGGGAAAGGACGTCGGTGAATCGTTTTACCTTTCTTCCCTCTTTTTCACACTATCGCGTTTCTCTGTCTCTCTCTCTCTCTCTCTCTCTCTCTCTCTCTTTTTATAGTGAACGTTTACGAAACAAGAATCGTGTCAATTGTACAAATCATTTTTGATACGTTCCGGAAATAATTCGAATGTTTGATCATTAAACAAAAAGAAAAAGAAGAAAAAATCTTTTCTTCTTATTTCGTCCATAAAAAATGCCGTAAAAAAGTTTACTTAACCACCTCATATCCTCGATCCTTCTTCTTCCTTCTTTTCTCTTCTCATCCCCATGGTGGGCAGAGAATGATTTTTACTGGATAGCTAAATGGAAGAACGCTGTTACGAAGGAAGGAACTTGGAGGAATCGGCCTTCCAACGGTGGTTACTCTCTTCCGTGTATTCCTGTACAAGACCGGAGTGCGACAAAGGATGCAGAGCTTCCGCCGTAGAAATTTCTTTCTTTATCCTTTTTTTCTTATCTTTCTCTTCCCCTCCCTTCCCCTCTCTCTTTCTCGTACCGTTACATTTCTAAAGTTTTATCTTAAATTTCCAATCTTTCACGCTGTTTTCATTTACATCGAAATTTGTGTCTATTCATTTTGTACGATTAGAAAAATATTTTGCAACATTTTTTTTATAAAATATGACATTTTTCTAAAAAAAAAAAAAAAAAGAAACTCGACAATAGGTAATAAGTAAGGATAGGTGTCGAATCTATCTCTTTATAACGATATGTTGTATCTCGAGTTAACGAGAACATCGAAGTCGTCATTTTAAAGCAGTCGACGTGGTCCCTGTCTTCCATGGCGTTGCGCATCGATGCTCACGGGCCGCTTCTGCGTCAGCAAAGTTGCGTCTGTGATGCAATCCCATGGTGTCTTACGCTCCCGCACCGTGCGATTCCTTCGTTAACGCGCGCCAAACTATAACTTACGATCGTTATCGTGCCTGGGAAAACGAAACGACGAAAGCGAGAATCTCTCGACAGAAGTTACCAGCCCTTCTCCGATTATTTCCTTCTTTATTTCCCCCCCCCCTTTTATTTTATTTGTTTTTCTTTTTATCTTTATGCACATATGTTATTCGAGAAAGAGAATAATACATTTTTCTTTTCTTTTCTTTTCTTTCATTTACAATGACGTAAAGTTGCAATAATCATTCTTGGGAGTAACCAACTTGCATTCATTAAAAAGAACAAAAAAATACATTACAATTTTTATCTAAAGTTGATTAAGATCTAATGAAAATTATGCTTAACTCGAACGATCAAATCTTCTTATTTTTTTCTTATTTGCCTTTTTTTCTTTTCTTCTCATTTCCTACTTCTTTCTCTTTATCTCTCGTGCGAAACGTCATTATCTTTAAGGATCTATCTTACGTGTCTCTCTTTACCCTACAGTTCCTTACTATTTAACAGCACTTGCAAGTTAACGTTGAATATCGTAGCCAATGAAGTCGCATTGAAAAGCAAATAGAACGAGAGAGATTAAGAGTTTCAGATAATATGCGTGTACGTGTCTATATGTATATATGTATATGTGTGTATCTTTCTCCCTTTCTTTCTAAATAACAACTTCCGCCTAAGGAATTTTACAGGATCGAAAGAAGAGGATATTCTCGAATCGATTCCATAGCATTCCATCCTCGATTTAACGCGAATTAAACGAGACGATTTTAATAGAAAAGTATACGTAGAAGCAACATAGTAATTGCTCGTCGTGCTTAGTTATATGAACGATCGGAGGTCAAGTTAAATCGCAATGATTGCGCGTCGCATGGTAACTTCGTAATGAAGACGTTCCTTCTTTCTCTCTCTCTCTCTCTCTCTCTCTCTCTCGCGCGCGCTTTCTTTCTTTTTCTATTTCTATCTATTTCTCTATATCTCTTTCTATTTCTCTCTCTCTCTCTTTCTCTCTCCCTCTCTCTTAACCACTTAGAGACGCAAGATTGTATTAAAATATGAATATTAATGGCGTTGGAGTTAATGTACTGTGTAATCGTCATGCCGGGCTATAGTCGGTTGCTATAGAATGTTAATACTCTGTGACCCCTTGGTCAACATTGCTAACCATGACCATCTTCTATCTAACGCACACGTCCGGCGCATACTTTCCTTCCTTAAAATATGCGCGAAGACGACGACGAGCCGCTTTATTTATTGCACAACCTAAGTAATAACGAGTCTCTTACAGCAACGACAGACCTTTATCGGGACGTAATTAAGATCGTCGCTCTTAAATTAAGTAATCTTCGACCTTCCTTACGAACGATGCTAAAGAGAAACGTTGAAAGAAAGAAACGGAGAAACAAAAAAGGGAGAGTAAAAGAAAGAGGGAGAGAGAAAGAGAGATGTTTAATTGTCCTCTTCGGTAAGGAAGAAAAACATTTCAAAGTGTTTTTCTAGCTGACCAAACGCATTGATTATTCCCACGATCGAAACTGCAAAAGCGTTTAAAGAAGAAAGGCAACTCGATAAATTATTATAGCACCAAACGATCCGTCGTTAATATCTCTTCGTTTTACTTAGCGCGGCATCGAAGTGATGTAATTCGATCCGTTAGGGAGACCATAACGTAGCTATCCGCAACTTCGAAGCGATCCGATTGCGACTGGAGTAAAGTTCTTGGGGTGAAGTTACGATCGCACGTAATTCCCCTTGCGAGTATCGATTTCGAATCGATCGAGTGAGCAAACGAACGATCTCTTTTATCTTATCATTCGAAACAATTTGTGCGTGAATAATAAAACAAACAAAAAAATAAAACGATAAAGAGATGAACTAAAACAAATTTTTGTGCTTACACATAGAGAAAGAGAAAGAGAAAGAAATAGAAATCGAATACGTACGTCGATAAATTTATTTGTTTTTCTGTTATATTGCACCTTCTTGCTAGTAAATTAATCGTTCGACGATAAAATGATATCTCGTGACATTTGATATTAATCGAAATTACGTTTTTAATCAAAGGAAGAATTTGCTCGCGGTTCTTGGTTGAACGTTATATGAACGCAAGAAAGAAGAGGAGGAAACGGTTAAGAGAAATCATTTCGCACGACGTATTTTAAAGCGGCAAATCTCACGACGCGTGTATCTTATGTATATACATACATAGCTAGGAGTATAAGTTCGAACGAGTAACTAGGTCGAGATGTTGCTCTACGTAAAAGTAGGCTCTTATAGTCTTAATTACTACCAACGTATAATTATAATTTTCTTAGATATTTTCTTTTTTTTTCAATCGAAGGTACGGGTAACTGAAGAAAGGTCGATGCCATAGATCCCATGAAAACCTCTGTCTCTGTTTCTCTGTCTCTCTGTCTCTCTTTCTCTGCTTGTCTGTGTCTGTCTGTCTGTCTCTTGTGCTCGGTGCATTTCGTTTCGTGTCAGTGCTGGCACGCGCGACGTATAGTGCCCCGGGTGTATAAATACGTTCGCATGCGAGCACCTTCATTATGCCGGCTCACGGTGCAAATCGTTCTGCTTTGAAAACTCGCGTGTGCACGTCCAATCGAGTGTTTAACAAGCGTTAAGCCCTCCCACGGTGGCTGTTATCGCGCGTCGTTCCCCTCCCCCCCCCCCCGTTCTACTTTCTCTCTCTCTCTCTCTCTCTCTCTCTCTCTCACTCACTCTCCTTTGAAATGGAATTTAAAATAGGATGGAGTAAAGAGAAAAAATGTTCGAAAAAAAAAAGATAGAGAAAAGGGAAAAAAGAAAAAAATATAATAGAAAAATGGAATGTACTACCATTTCGAAGAAGAAAATCGTGATGATCTTACGATCATAAGTACTCGCGACGATGGCCTTAACGATCCTCACTCGCGAATGCAAATCGAATTAGAGTGTTTCATAATCGAGGCGAACCGCGAAAGCGCCACGTCGAGGTTACGTTAATAATGACCGGCTACTGTATGTACACCGGCAGGCATGCACCCTCGTCGTTAAGAGCCTAGCTCTCGATTTTGCATGCTAAGCTTTCGTCTCTAACGACCTTTGAAATTCATTAGGCAACCTCGAAATAACCCGACGAGAAGAGGATTTTCGCGGAGGTGCTGCTCGTGCGTTTCCGAGATAAATCGCGAGCGAAGAGAAGAGAGAAACAAAACAACCATCTATTCATGTATAATATACCTGTGTATGTATCTATCTATTTATGTAAGTATCCTATACCTATATACGTTCTTCATACGTATGTACAGTCCTATCTGAAGGTAGCTACGTTAGTTCGCGAGTATGCAAGAGAATTGCCGGAGGCATAAACAGACTGATGATGATTGGACAATTCCCCCCGTTCGTAGAACACAGTGGCAGACCGACGTACTTCTATACCGTTCGTCCCTCCTCCTCTATAATCACTCTATTTATCATTCGCACCGTTTCTCGCCTTCTTTAATGGCAGTAATAGCCCACCCGGTACGTAGCCGATCTCTCGACAAAATATTACGCACCTAGCTGCCGCCGTCCTCCTCGATTTGTTTCGAGAATCATTTTCAAGCTTAATCCTCTTCTCTCTTCGCACGATCGATCCTAGTCTTCCTTCCTCCTTTCCTACCTCCTCCTTTCCTTCCTTTCTATCTGCTACAAGAGATGAGAGTCTCCAAAGAAATAAGTACTTACTTACATGCATTACCAGTACATGTTTACGATTTGTCTCGGCGAGTGAAAGCGCGATTTCTACATCTATAAATCCGAGAATCGAGATAAACGCGAGGATTAATGAAATAAAGAGAGCTTTCACAAAATTTGATTACAATGACGATGACTATGCTATCTTTACCAAAATAAAACCTGTGTTAGTACTTAAATACTCTTTAAAGGTTACATCTTATCTTCTTTGATGATCCAAGTTTATCGTTAACCGATCTCGATGGTGCTAGCAGTCTCATCCAATCATCTCGAACAAAACACCTGAAACAAAAATAATGAATATAATGAATGAGTGTTCGATATATTTCCGTCACGAATCATCTTTCTTTCTTTTTTATCTGTCTTCTTCCTTAGAAGAAATGTCGGCTTAGAAAGAGGGAGGAAAAAGGATCGTGACGAGAACGCGTATTATATCCTATTAATTAATCTAACAATGCGTGCGAGAGAAGTTGGAAGAAGCCGACTAACGAGAATAGTATCCACGGTCGCAGAACTGGGAATTAAAAGTCGCTAGGAAAGAGACGAAGAAGAGAAGAGTAGAGAAAACGAGGAGATCCCTTTTGCTCGTAAAACACCCTTTCGTCTTTCCTCTTATACCGTTCATCCTTTTCTACGTAACTCTCTCTCTCTCTCTCTCTCTCTTTCTGTCTTTCTCATTTTCTCATTTTATCTTTTTCTTGGAGGATTAGACGTTACGACTGTCCCGGCAACCCATTGAAACGTCTCCTCTGCAAGACCATATTCCTGATCATCCTTCCTTCGGCAACTCGAATTAATTATTTCGCATAACTCTTCGTAGGTAAACGTAATTACCATCTTTTCCTTCTTACTATAAAAGACATAAATTTGATTTGAGTTAAAAGATTATTCAAGAGATTGACACGTTTCCATGATCGTAGAAAGTAGTTATGATTCTCTGTAAAACGATAAATCATCGACGAATATCGAGAGTTGAAAGAAAAGATAGATAATTCTTCCTATCTTTCAACTAAACTTCGTCTTCTTCTTTCTTCTTCTTCTTCTTCTTCTTCTTCTTCTTCCTCTTCTTCTTCTTCCTCTTCTTCTTCTATAAGTAGACACGGTTTGGATTACACCTCGTTGAGAGGTAATAAATTACGATTAACAACGAACGAATCGAAGATTTCTTTTTCATCAAAAAAGGAAAAGGGAAGGAAACTTTACTTCAGATAATAAGAAGAAAAAGATGAAAAAGAAGAAGAAGAAGAAGAAGAAGAAGAAGAAGAAACATCGGAGTAGGCAGCTACGCCCTCCAATAATCATAAAGTACACGAGAGTTGGTAAGTACACGGGAGTTAAGGAAAAATTTGTACGAGAGGTATGCTTAGCCATTCGTAAGCAGTCGCGCAGCATTCATTATCGGCCGGTTACACCGTACAGAGAGAGATTAAAAGTTCTTGCGATGCCCGTATAATGGGAGTTTCTTGCAGCACCGAAGGAACCTACCTACTTCGACTTCATCCTCTAGACTGGCAACCCTTCGACCTTCTACAAACCTTCGCATCGAAATCTTGTGCAAACTAACGCATGGAAATTCACGAACAGAGAAGGGAGAGAAGAATCTCCATCCTCGTGAAGATAGCCTACGATTTTTTTGAAATATAAATATATATATTATAAAGGTTTACCCCATGGGGTATATTGTAACTATATCCTTGATTCATCGATGATCTCTTCGAGATTTCGAGCGGAAAGAAAAGAAACTTTGTATGTTATTTGGAACGTGTTGCTTGTAAAGCGAGTAAAGAAACCGATCGGTAACGTCATCGACCGGGCAAAAGTTTTAAAACATCGTCGAACGTGATGTACGAGCACGAGGCCGCTTTTCACTGGCGCAAAGAAGCCCGATTGAAAGATGCTCACGATAATTTCTCAGCGTCGTCGCATCTTATTTACGACGTGCCGGTAATGGAAGAAACGTGCGACGACTCGCGAATATCGCCGATTGCATCGCGCTCCGCAACGGTTAGAGAGATGAGAAAAGAGTACCAAAGAGAAGAGAAGAGAAGAGGGGAAGGGCGAAGAAAGTCCGGACGGACTGTTACGGTATGCAGGAGCCAGCTGCTTCCACTTGTACGCGATCAGACAGCCATTTTCCACTTCGTCTTAACCAACGTCCTCCTCCTCCTCCTCCTCCTCCTCCTCCTCCTCCTCCTCCTCTTCCACCTTTTCTTCCTCATCGTCGTTCCACCAAGGGACTCTTTCTTTACCCCTTTTCTTTTATTCCTCTCAGTCGATTAATCGTCGCTCGACCTCCATTCTGCAAAAATCTACCTTTCCGTTATAAGCTCACGACCCTGTAGACTCCGATGTAAACAAAATTTTTTTCAACCGGGTTTGACCATAAGATCGGACATTGCTTTCGTTCAACTTTTGAAGAATTTCATTGAGAAATGCGATCAAATAAATTCTCGGAAATTAATTTGTCGCGGTCTTGACTTTTTTCTCTTTTTTTTTTTTGTTCTCTCTCTCTCTCTCTCTCTTGTTTTTTTTCTTTCTTCTCTACGAGAGAATAACACAGCATTTGTCATCGAAAATACCTAATCTCTATCTTCCTTTTCGTTTCGTTTATGTAAATTCCGTAGAATCTAACCGAGGCGGCTCTTTTGTACCTTTATCAAGGAGGCGAGCACAAATTTACAAGCTCGAGCTTACTCGCGAAGGACGAGAACGTAAAAGAGGATGAGAATGAGAATGAAAAGGAAGAGGAGGAAGAGGATGGTAGGTACCTTTGGAAGCCTTATAGCTTGAGCTAAGGACTCGGGCAAAGGCAACCTTCCGCTATCAGATCTGTTCTTCCTTTTCTCGTAGCCTCCACCAACCCTCTTTGAACTTTCTTCTTCCCTCCCTCCCTTCTCATCCTCCTACTTTTACCTCCTGTAAGTCGGCAGAGGCGCGCTTGTTATCAGTGACGTTACATCTTATTTTACGCGCACTTCACCCTTCTTGACATTTCTATGCGCCAGCTATGACGTCGGCTCGGCGCTCGCGAAGGCACCCCGTGACTTCTGCTAGACGCAAATTGACCGTGCTGCAACCCCATAAGAGGCCGACTCGTTTTCTTTCTTCCTTTCTCTCTCTTTCTCTTTCTCTTTCTCTCTTGGGTGATCTGGTACAAAGGTAGAAACGTGTAACCGCTTGTGGGAAACGAAAGAGGTACACACGGTAGGTACAAACTTCTTCTCTCGATCGATCTTAACGGAAAGACTCTTCGGCCCTTTTACTTCCTCCCCACTCTACTCTCTTCCCTTCCTCGCTCCTCCTCTTTTTCTTCTTCTTCTTCTTCTTCTTCTTCTTCTTCTTCTTCTTCTTAGTATGTGCCGTTATCGGCATGAAAATCCTCCATATACCTTTGCAACCTTTTGCTACATCCTTCGTTTCCTTACTAACTCGCAACACATCATGCGATATTTTCTAAATCAATTGAGAAATCGAAATTAATTTAAAATATTTAAAAAAAAAAATGTTTAGGATGTATAGTAGATATTGATCACTACCGGTTTTTTAATTATCAAGTTTTTCTAAACATTAACGTTTTTTTTTCAATCTCTAATGATAATTAATTTCCTTAGAAGAAAACAATTTTCTAATGAAAAGTATAAGTACTTTAGGGGGAGGGGAACATAAAGTAAGAATTAAATTGACTTCTCACGTCGAAGTCGATCTATAAGAAAGTCTCGTTCTTCGTTAAACGGTTATTAAGAGCGGCGCCGTGTATTAATAAGAAATGAAGATGTGCCGTATCTAAGCTGTTTACTCCGTTGACAGCCATTACACGCATCATTTACCTCGGATTACACCGTACACTCGTTGGACCACCTAGAATGGATTACCGACATTATCGATTATCTCGTAGCGATCGATTAACCGGATTACCACTCTCTCGATGTCGACTTGTTATTTCGTTTTATCATTAAACGGGATCTCGCCAGTCGCACTAGACCACTCGTCGTCGTTGTCGTCGTCGTCGTCGTCGTCGTCGTCGTCGTCGTCGTCGTCATTCTGACCTGCCTTTCGAAACTGTTAACTTTCGTCAATGGAAGGGGAAAGAAAAAAATACAAGATGAAGTATTCGAGATAAAGGCTTACACGCACCACCTCTTATCTCATTTACAGCTGTATTTTCTATCTACATTGACAGGTGCAATACTAAATCTCGAGATTCAAAATCCATTTAAGAAGATCAATTTTGATGACGATCTATTAGATAATTCATATTCGTTGTGTTTACAAATCTTATTTTCTATCACTCTTATAACTTACTTTGTCTTCTTTTTAAATAATTCTTCAATCTCTTCTATTCTTTTTACGAGAAAGTATATTAATTCGAGATAAGTAAAATTTTCGAATTTGATCTAACTGATTAAAGAAACAACTAAAATAGCTTATGTTTAGAAGACGTTTGCACGGCTCGAACATAAACAAATGTTGTATCCGACACAATAGTTCATGTCATAGAATGTTTACACGCAAGGACATATCTTTTTCTTAATACATTTAACTTTCAATAGTAGTGTTGATAGAAAAAATATTAATCTAATATTTTACTTTAAGATAGATAAAAATGATGGAAATTAATTATAACTATTGTTACGTTTTTTATTTGTATAAGAAATGAAGGATATTAACATATTTCATTGAAATAAAATTTCACTCGTGATAATTTTGAAATTTCCATCTCACGATAGTAGTTCTCGCATGGATTTCGATAATTCTAATCAACCGATCGATTTGTCAATGCCTTAGAGTTGGACGCAAACTCGAATAGAACAGTAAACGCATCGAACCTTTTCACCAAGATAGCTCAGCCTTTCCAACGATTTACACGACTATTGGTATTGGTATTGGTATTGGTATAGGTACGGGTACGGCGGCGGTAGCGATTGATCGATTACGATCGGTTATTCATTTATGTAGTTTTACTCTCAATTAGCGCCTTCGCAATGAATCAGCGATTCAAATCGACGCGCAGGCTATACTTGGAAAATATACTCTATGGTTAGACTCGTTAGGTTGGTCCGACGTTAATTGATTTCTTGGATTGTATAATTGGATCGGCATAGTACGTAGTCGAAGTAGCGAAAGGGAATAGTCTTTCTGTTATTAAAAATAACTCCGTTCCCGAGTCGTTCCCTATCGCTATCTCTTACCTTTGATCGAATTGCTAACTCTCCGTGAGATCTACAATATCCTTGCTCTCAAATTTGAACGTCTATGTATATACATAGAATACAATCACGATCCTTTACTTTCTCTTATATTCGAACGTTCAATTTTATCATTTAAACTATTGTTCATAAAGAACGATCAAAATTGATCTTGTAATTGATGATTAAAATCTTCAACAACAACAAAATATCCACGAAAAATTTCCTTATATAGAAACAGAGAAGATAATTCAAGGCGCTCATTAATGCTATGCTAATTTTGTGATATCATGGCACGTATCAAGCGTCGATCCTGATCTTAACGATTATCATCGTCGGGACTACATATCCGGGTAGTTACTTTTTAAAGTGAGGCTCCCAAATACCGATTATTATATCCAAAGAGATAGAAAATGAGAGAAAGAAAGAGAGAGAGAGTAAGATAGTGTAATTTAAGTAACGAAATAATTGCATCGTATTTTGGAGTGCGGCGAGCCAGAGATTTTAATATCTCTCGCAATCGGACGTTGAAAATTTCACGCGTTATTACATCGAGAGGCCGGTACTTTGTCAAATTTTTAATGGACCGAACCAGACGATCGTAACGTAAAAGAGTAACTTTGGTAATCAACGACTCGATCGTATTTCATTATTTTTCGTTACTACGAATTAACTTGAAAATGGCCAAACGCCGGACGAATTCCAAAATACATGAAAATCCGATAGTAACAGAACAGTGTCCATCATATTACCGAAATAATCATTTATTATCGATATAAAATGATGATTTCACGTATACCTCTCTCTCTCTCTCTCTTTCTCTCTCTTTTCCTTTTGATTACATATTATTGAAAATTTCTCCATAAATTTATTATTATCGTACGTTAACGATCTTTCAAAAGTTCGGTATCTCTGTGCTCGTATTTATGCAATGAGTATGCTGTATCGATAATTCGAGTCTTTTATAATCTCGAAAGGTTCACGTCCCACGTAATGATTGTACATTATTAATTAACGATGTGCGAGGCACATCATAGAAAATTAGTAATCGCCTTAGCAAGCCTATAATCTTGACTATATACGACGATCGAATCATTAAATCGCTTTTATGTACATCGCTAAAGATAATCATTTATCAAATAGTCGGTTATCGATACGGATTTTCCTTGTGTTGTGTCGATAAAATCGAGTTATACTATTTTTTTCGATTACAAATGTATCATTAAATAAATATTAATGATGTCTGATACTAATTTCTTTTTTACATTCCACTTTTTTTCTTGTATCTTTTTATTTCTATAATAATAAAAAAAAAAAAAAAAAAGGAAAGGAAAGGAAAAGAAAATAAAAGAAAGAAAAATATCAGACATAAAAGGTAGTTTGAACTCAAAGCTTTTTGCTGGATATTCACCTGACCGCAAATTACGACGATTTCAATGACTATACCGATATAAACCGAGCAATTCTGATATCCCTTATGTTAGATCTTCCGAAGCGCGTACCGACTTTGAGATCGTATCTGAACCGAGTCGTTGAATCCGGTGTGCCATCGATCGTCGGATGTACCACTGTTACATCCCAAGTGGAAAGTCGATTTAGCCGTGCATGATAACGCGAAAAGAAACTTTAAACGTGTTCGGCGTTTCGAGTCGGTGACAAGAATGACGAGCTTGAGTAGCGTAAGAAACGACCGGACCGATAACCCACATCGATCCTTGATACTCGATATTCGATCGTATCGTGTAACCATTTTATTTCTACATATTTTTTCTCTCCCCACTTTTTCTTTCTTTTTTCTCT
The DNA here is from genome assembly GCF_049000335.1 of Polistes dominula. Taxonomy (NCBI): domain Eukaryota; kingdom Metazoa; phylum Arthropoda; class Insecta; order Hymenoptera; family Vespidae; genus Polistes; species Polistes dominula. The sequence continues at coordinate 433,016 of NW_028300925.1, read as the reverse complement.
TTAAATAACACAGAAAAAAGCTACGTTTAACGACTTTATAACGTTAATTATTTGATGTATCTTATACGCGAATAATTTCGATAACACGGCTAATAAAAAAAAATCACAAGAGAAAAAATAAGACATTGAGATATAAATTAGTTGAAGATATGAACACAATACCGTGTATAGTTTGTGTGTTAATCCTCTCTTTATACGATTTACGAAGTAACTCAATGCATTTTACGGATGCACCGAATTCCTTGCCTAATAATTGCCACGCGATAAACGATCGGTCCTCGTGATAACGTGTAACAGGATTTAAGTTGGACACTCGGCTTCTCTCGCGCGTGGCTAATTTACAACTGCCTCAACTTATCGGCCACGAGTTTCGAATTCTTGCGGGTGTAACGCGGTAGAAAGCTTCATGGAATTCGACGTTCTTTTAATCCTTTTGCGAAAGTTACAAGACAAAGAAGAATATAAAAAAATCGACAAGTCCTTTAGCATACCATAGTTAAGAATAATGAGAAATCACATGCATTTGTTGTGATACGCGTAAGACATTTTCTTACAATTATATAAAAATAAATCTCTCCGTATATTTTTATCCCCCATTCGACAGGATGCAATTTGAAAGAGAACAAAAAAAAAAAATAAAAAAACATTTTAATTACGAAGAAGCAAAGACAATAATTAAACGTTTTCTCTCAAATGATCGAACTTCGTTTTCCCAATTGTACCCAGCGATTAAGCTCAAACGCGATACATTAATCTTGTCCCATCCCTCGAATTCTTCCGGAAGTGATTTCGTATTACATACCTATATATTATTCACAATATATACACGTACAATTTAAAACGTCGTTTAATACGACCCACGATTTATGCGTCGTCGAAGTCTTATTTAAAATTATAAATCTGCCTTTTTATTTTTTTATTTTTTTATTACATGGCATGTATACCCATTACCTTGCGCTATGATTTAAGAAAGAGGACGCGCTGATACAAATACTCGAAGAGTATATATTTCACATCTTTTTATTTCTCTCTCCTTTCTTTTCTTTCTTTCGAAATATTACACCCGTGCCTCTCAAAATAATTACTCTCTTTAAAGGGAAAGAGAAAGAGAGAAAAAATGAAGGAAGAACGCGACCGGCAAACGTAATCTCGTGTTTCTCGAGCACGCAACGACCAAGGTAAACGGCACACGCATCACTAAACTCCATATTTACCGATTATTATCGCGTTACATTATTTTATTTTCAGTTTATTTTCGTGAACCTTCGATTACCTATTTTATTATTCTTTGTAGTTTTTTTTTTCGAATTATTTTTTAAAAACGTTTTTCTGAACGTCAAATGTAGAACTTAGATTTAATCATTTAATTTCAATCAAATTAGTGGAAACTTTCTTGTTGACTTTCCATCGAGTTTCCTCATATTTTTCTTCTCCACGAAATGTTGAATTTCGTTTCTCCTTATCTCTATATTCGTTGTTTGTCCTCCCAGTTAATTAAGAAGTATCCGGTTCTGTTGAAATATGTACATCTATATAAAACCGCAAACAGTCTAAGCGCACAGATTTCGTAATTATATTTCATAGCTTTTCACTGGCAGAGGCAAATTGCAATTGGTCGTTCATCAACGTCTCTTCTTTCCTATGTTCCATACCAGTCTCGATTCAAGGATGCTTTTCCGCATTTATCTTCTCTCTAAACGTCATTCTTTCTTAATCTTCTATATATTGACGACATTGCGAGTTTAAAAAAAGAGAAATATTTCTACATGATTTTTATAAATATATAGGTCACCGTTAAATTGTATAATTCAGTTAAATCGTAGAAATCGTAGATTTACCCGATGTACCTATTTGTTTTTGGGAAAAAATATGAAAAGAATTTTATTGTATATCAAAATTAGTAGTTTTAAAAAATAACTTGCTTATATACGAATTCAAGAGAGGCAAGTAATTAAAGTAAGAGATTGCAATTTGATCAGTCTTTAATCTACGGATATAATTTCAATTTCATATCTTAATCTAAATGAGGAATACGTCTGGTTAGAAGCTATGGATAATGACGACTGAGAAAGAAACGGTGACCAGTGATTCTTTGTATACATAATATTTCATTCCTCAATCGTTATCCATATTCCGAAAAAAGATTGTATGTTGCCGTTTTTTTCTATAAATAATTTTGTCGTCGAACATATAAACATATTGACACTAACATATATATATTTTTTAGGAAGATAATTCTAACTTTCGATTTATTTTTAATAAAAGATTAACAGCAAGCAAAATACATTGTACTTTCTTCTCTCCTCCTCCTCTTGTTCTTCTTCTTCTTCTTCTGCTCCTAGGTAAAGCTTATGTAATCCTTTACTTGGAGTACAGCGTAGCTAACATACCTGTTATCTCCTAACATTAGTGCTTTACTTAAGTATTATGGTACAGAAGAAAGGCAAAAGAGAAGTGAAGAGAAGAAAAGAGAAAATGTAAAAAGATTTTCTAAACAACTAGTACTAAGGTACATACAAGAGCGATTAATATGCCGTACCAAACGTGATATCGTTGGCTGTTGGTGTATGTGTTGTGTGTCTAGTGTGTGTGTGTGTATGTGTGTGCTGCTCCTTTACGACCGACAAAAAGCTGCCATTTCGTTGAATTTATATTTAACGCTGTAACGTTTGATCCGTGCCGCGATCGATAAATAATTCTCTCTTTCGATGCTGAGTTCTTCCGCGTCTCTACCAAGCGGCACATCCGCGGCGTATCGCAAACGATCGTTTCTTGCAAGCTCCTCTTCTTCTCTCACACACCGCGCTAACTCTTCCCTTCAAACTATCTCGCAAAATCAACTTCTTTTTCCTTACGATCTTTTCTACACACGCAGAGAAACGATAACGTTTCGTTGCCAACTTCCAACGCGTTTCCTCTTTCGGCGATCGTAATATTTCATTTCTTCTATATGTATACATCTATATATAATACTTTTTTTTAAGCCGAAAGAACGAATATCAGCCCATTAATTCGGTATTAAGCCTTAAATTATTGAGTCTCTCGAAAGTCTCTCGTGACGCCCACGGAAACCTCTTTTCGTCCTTCGCTTTTATAGAAAGCCGTGACATAAACTATATCTTTCTTTCTCTCTCTCTCTCTCTCTCTCTCTCTCTCTCTCTCTCTTTCAATTTTTCGACCAAAGTATAACGCGTACGATTTATTACAATGACATATATATATTTTTTTATTTATTTACCGTACGTAAAAGAAGCCAATATTAATCTTAACTTTGGACATGTTTCTACACATTAATACGAATGCGATTGTAAACTTTATCCCAATCACTGAGATTCATCTTCTTGGTGAATAAAATCGAATGGAAGCTTTTACTTACCGATAAAAAATTCATTGTCAATTAAGGATCGGTATATTTACTCTTTGGTTTTACGAAGAATACTCTTGATTGTTCCATTTCTACCGTACACTACTCACGTGTGCGTGTCTTCTCGTCTTTATGGTGGTGATGGCGGTGGTTACCCATTGTATGGAGAACGATTGTATAACAGAAATGGAGTCGCAATTAAGCTTGGGCGCCTCTAAAGGTAAATTGCTCTAAATCGGTTTCTTAATGCACGGATAATCGTAATTGGTAGATATATATATATATATATATGTATTTATCTCTTTCTACCTATCGAAGAATTAGATGCGCTTGTTAAGTCAAACTTGGTATTATTAAGGTAGCATTAACGATAGGTTCGATACCAACCTGTCAGAAAGTACGACATTGTTCATAATTGAATACGGAAGGCTCGCTATCTCGATCACGACACCCAACGTATCTACAAACGAGCTTCTAATGATTGAGTACCGCGACCTACGTATGTATTTATATAACTGCATGTTGTTAGTAGTTTCCATATAAGAGAATGACACCTATCTTTGAATTTGTAACAAAATGTTAATAAATTTGTATCTTTTCTTTTTTTTCTTTCTCTCTATCTCTGAATGGCGCACCCACTATTAGAAAATATTTCAAAAATGTTCGTATATAAATAACTAAGAAACTTGTGGATCTCGATCTATTCGAAGTTACGATCTTTAGAAAAGGCTTGGTAAATAAGAAAGAAGAAGAATAAGAAGAAGAATAAAGAGAAAGAAAGGAAGATATTTCTTTGGGCGTGGAAGCCGATGATCTTCTCGCGTGTATTTCATTGTGTCCACTCTTATAGTGTGGGTGTCAACGCCCCCGTCAACGTTTCTCCTTCGCAACATCCCGCGGTGAGAGACACACCACCACTTTGAGCTTTACTTGCTGCTGCCGTTGCTGCTCTCTCTCTCTCTCTCTCTTTCTCTCTCAACGTTATAATTAGATGCGAATCGATGCTCGTAAATATAATTCTGCCGTTTCGCAGAAACGACGCCTTATTTACGATATTTCTCTTCCCTTCGTCCCCCTCCCCCATCTTCTTCCAAACCCTGTCCGCCCTTTCAATCTTTCTCTTTCTCTTTTACCGATTCCTTTTCTCTCACCATCGAATATCGATCTCGATAATATTTAACGGTCAGAATTACTCGTCGACGATGATCTCGATGATGGCCGATGATCGTGTCACGATATTTATGTCACTTTCGATTTACGAAACATGCCTTCTATAATATATAATGTTTTCTTATGGAACATCAATTTCACGAGCCACTACCTCGAAGATTCCATTTTCGAGATAATCGACACGCTTTCTTCTTCCCATCGAATTTTCTAGTAAACTTGGATATTAAAACGGTACGAGTGATTGATCCAATAAAAGGTATATAGGACCTTTATTATTAAATTCCTTCAATCTTTCGTTACAACGATCGTTTATAAGCAATTTTATTATCTAATCGTAAAACTAGTTCCTAAATATCGTATTACATTTATTAGTATCTAAATCAAGTGAAGCTTAAGTCATCCCATGAAATTGGATAACTAATCTTATTTTCATTAGATCGTTTAATGTGATACTAAATTTTATTCTTCGTATCAATAAATAATTATTGCAATTAAGATCTTCTAATACTAAGATCTTTAAAAGTCACGGAAGATTTATTCATGTATTTCTTTTTTCTGTTCTCTTAATGCAAAATAAAAAATGAGAGTATTTCTTAAAGGCGTAGCGTGGGAGTAAAGTTTGTAAAAGGAGAAAAAATTCAAATGAGAGAAAAAGAGAGAGAGTAATTCGACTCTGAGAGATCTGCATATGTAAATAAGCAGACGTTGTAAAATTCATGGTTGACCATTTGTTTGTTAAGAGAACGATACTCTTCTTTTCTTCTATATCCGGTAGTTCATCTCATAAAAGAAAAAAACAAAGAGTTCGAAGTAACGTTAAGTATTGTGTTACGCTACGTTAATCTTCAGACAGGAAATTAAGACCAATTTACATGCGTCTGCAATTGAATAATGTGAGAGAGACGAGGACGGAGAGGTGGAACGATTTATCGATCTGGCTTTATCACCATCTTCTTCACTTCATATTTTTCTTCTTTTATATCAATTTTATGTAGATAATATTGCCAAAAAAAATGAAGACATTATTATGATCGAAGGATCGACACTTGTATTGAACGAACGGTCGATTGAAATAACTCAGTAAGAGAGAAGGAGGAGTAATATCAGATATTTTCACCGATCATTTGCATGATATTTAATGCGTGTACAGTTACACGATCTTGTACATAATTTAACGCGAATCTTCATGAAACCTTTGGTACGTAGCCTTATCGAGTGGTAATTAAGTTAATTGCTTTTGCAGTGACTTAGTACTTGACGCAGGAAAGCCAGATGGAGGAGTAATCTAAAAACAAAAAAGTCTTTGCTGTTCAAAGAGTGGGGAGAAAAAGAGAGAAAGAGAGAGAGAGAGAGAGAGAGAGAGAGAGTACGAACGTGTATATGAACAAACGTATGAACGAACGAACGAACGAACGAACGAACGAACGAACGAACGAACGAACGAACGGTCCAGCGAGTCTTGTAATTTTCCTGACGAGGAATACAACGTCGAAACGACAGCCGATGATGGATGTCGGCAGATGCGGTTCTTCCTAATCGGAGACTTTTCTCGTGTCGCACGTTACACGCTTGCGGCTAACATATCGGTTATTAAAATATGTTGTAATTAATGAAGAGACAACTTCGAACACTACTAACATATTGATACTGAATAATCATAAGTTATCTCTCTCTCGCTTTTTCTTTCATATTTTTTGACGTATTCTTTTTTCTTCATTTGTTAAAATATCCATGTCAATTTTATAGGCTATTATACACCAACTATTCTATAGAATTCTATTAATCATTAATAATAATCAGTAGACGATAAAAGATGAATAAAAGTGTCGAACGGAAGCCAAAATTTTCTTACATCTTCTTTTCTATACCAAGCTGACGAATATAAGTATTGATAAAGTCTGTTTCTTTCTCCTTGGTCCGGCCTAGGCCGACTTTCCCTTTTCCGGAAGAACGAGGTTATCCACTTCGCCATCCATCCTCATAATGGTGAACACGATCATTTATTAAAACGTTGATTCATCTTTCGCAAATGCGTCAAGTAATCGGCCATGAGCTGCGAAACTTAAATCGTCTTGTACGCTATTTTATCCTTGATATCGTGCCAATAGCTTCCTCGTTTGATCCATCCAAAGAATCTACAATGTAGTATTCATGAAAGCCACTACAAAATTATTTACCACTTACCTTAAAACACAAATCTTAGTAAAGAGAGAGAAAAAAACAGAAATAAAAAAGATGCATATAAGTAGCGTATTTAAAAGTTATTGTCATTTTACTCGAACTGCGCGTAAATCATTGTAGCGTGAAAAAGATGTGAACGTGTCTCGTAGACCTCCTCCTCCTCCTCCTCTTCCTCTTTCTCCTCTTTTTTCCTTATTTCTCATCCCTTTTTCCTCCCTTGAAATCGACATAAATCACTAGCGAGTAGTATCTCTCTACGTATGTTTATATATATATCCGTTCGTACTGGCATTCTACACTGTTGCATGCCTGTTTTGAATTTACAACGTGTCGTGCAACAGATAGCTTGGCGTCATATAAAAGGTAATAATGAAGAGAAATCTTTCGGCATATAATAAGGAGGTAAAATGGTCAGAGAGGGAACTCGTACGAATATTCATTATTATAATTAATGATCAAATATAAATAAATGAAAAGACGATACTCTTGTTTCTCATTACGTATGCAAAAGTAATGAACCAGTTTCCTTGTTTACTTACAAAACACGAAAGAAAGAGTTAAAAAAAGAGAGAAAGAGAGAGAGAAAGAGAGAGAGAGTGAAGGAGAGGTAAAGAGGGATGGAAAACGTCGTAATTAATAATCTCGTTTCTAGAGTTAGTAATCGAAGGCCTTAAATTCTTCTAATATAGACGGTAATGATCGGTCATCGATTATCCGGATGTCGAACGTAGCTGACCTTAATTAATCGAACGATTATGTTGCCCGAACCGTATCGTAAAGCGCAATTATGCCAACGCGAACGTACTAGTCGGCCTTTGGCTTAAAGGTAAGGTCGAAAGAGGATGAAGAAGAAGAAGAAATAGAGAAGGGAAAGAGTCGGATGAGGAGGGGGCGGCGGAGGAAGAGGAGGAGGAGAAGGTTTCTTCGATGGACGACTCTCTAGGGAACGATCATTCTTTCTAGCTCGTGGAAATTCTCATCCTTCTCATCATTATTCGATAGCCGGTTATAATAGTTTAACAGAAAAGAATTCCTTCGTCGGGGATCGACCGATCGAAGATCAATCAAAGATCGTATATCGTTTCGATACAAACTAGACTTTTAAGTAAGAGTGAAATCTATTCTCTCTGGCAGTTTGTTAAAAATCTTTAAGGTTAAAGCTAACACCATATCACTGAAGTATATAATCTCGAAATTAACCACTCAAGCGATTCCATTTGTTCGTTTTGCGAGTCTTTGAATAACCGCTCGCACGTTCCGTCTCTGAGACACCATAATCAGCATATCCATGTGCACGAATGCATAAGACAGAGATAGAGAGAGAGAGAGAGAGAGAGAGAGAGGAAAAAAGAAAGAAAAAAAAAAATAAGAAAAGAAGTAAGGAGAAGAAGAAGAAGAAGAAGAAGAAGATCGCGGCACGTCGTGAACGCGTAGCAACGATAAATATACATAGCGATGTAATCGGTGGAGAACAAGCGACTCGAACAAGAAGATTCTCTATCTGGACGGGCAAGGCGGTAAGGGAACACCTCGGCTTTGCTTTAGAACGATACGCGCGATGCTAACGAGGCTAGAAACGTGATTCAGATCCGATTATAATCGTCGATATAGATATAAACTTCTAACTAATATCCAAGGCGAATCGGACGATAATTTTCCTGCTCGGTTAACGGACGATCGGGCGCAGGTGCTACGAGAGCTCGATGATCTTCTACGTGTATAATACACTCTCTCACTCCCACTCTCTCTCTCTCCTTCTCTCTCTCTCTCTCTCCTTCTCTCTCTCTCTCAATATTCTCATCTCTCTTTTACTATATTTATGAGAAAACACGAGGGAAATAATTTCCCGGCTTAAACGTATAACGCAATTCGCGTAAACACATTATATATGGGAACCATTAGGTAGATCCTAAAATGTACACAAGTACGGTAGTAACCATAGAATAAAGCTACCTCTCTTAGATTCTCAAGCAAGCAAGCAAGCGATCGTAATTTTAGGTAGTACCAAATACGGTCCGGCTACTTTCTGCGCATCCCAAACGGAGATAATCTGCGAGTCCTTTGTATTAACCTTCCAACGATATAATCGAAAAGGTATTCTATATAGTTGTTAACTCCTCCAAGTAGTGATCGTTATCCTTAATCCTTCTCCCTTCCGTAAGCCGAGTATCCTCGATTGAAAACACACCGTTTAGATCATACTAGAGAATTAGTTAACCTAAGTCTCTCTTTATAGTCTAATTTGAGAACCCTCTTGAATGATATTTTTTAATTTATTTGTTATAGGTAAGTGTGACTCCTTCCAGTTTGCTTATATTTCTCTCGAGGATACCAGATTCAATCGGTGAGTCTATTCCTTTTATGTTAAACAATGACAAAATTTACGTAAAATTATTTTTTTCTTGGGTGAAGATTTTACTATTTGGAATTAAATTTTTTATAGTAATTCTTTAAATGTATACACAATATTTGCTATTAATTTTGTCAATTTATATCCTGTCACAATACAATTAAAGATTACTGATATTATTTGTTTGTTTTGTTTTAAATTAACATCAATTTCGCAATATTTTTTAAAGTTACATCGTTGAAAAGATTTCCACGCATAATAATACAAGATCATAAATATTCAAAAGATTTCGATTGGCAAAACGAGGGACAGTACAAATCGGACGATTTATTAAGTATTTAAGGTAAGAGATGAAAAAAAAAAAAAAAGAAAAAGAGATAGCAAGATAGCAAAATGACAAAACTCGTTTGAACGTTGAAACGTCCAAGAGGAAATGAAACTCGACTTAGAACAACATCGAATCGTAGGAGCAATTGGTATCTATTTCTTAGCCCTTTTTACCGTCGAAGCGTGAATTACGAGCTGGCTTTTACGCAACCTGAAGACATTATAATTCAATTCTTCGAGTATATATTTATAAGCAGTAGTCCGTAGACTTGTCGCGACTACTAGGTAAAAAAAAAAAAAAGAAATTTTTTTTCGTTTGGTGGCTAAGTCTATATAACCACACTCTGATTTATAGCTGCTTTCAAATAAACTCGTGCGCGTTTAGCAAGGTTGCGCCTCGAGGATTTAACGTAAAAATTCGAATTCCAATCTACCTAATTGCGACAAGTAAGTAGATAGTTTTAATGTTACGCATATACCAATCTTTTAAGCCGTGGGAAAAACGGTAGAGAATTCTTCCCCTTTGCAGCAAACTCAGTCGTTTAATTTTGTCTAGTGGCGCGAGCATGAAATAAGAATCGATTTAAAAGGCGTGACGATTTATATTTACGATTTTAAATTCGTAGATTCGTCGTAGTTTTAGTTATGGTCGTTGTCGTCATCGTCAATCGCCTTTGGCTTTTTGTAATAAGTGGTTCGCCATCGAAAGACAAGAGGGCTACACTTTGTATATCACAGAGCAGTAACGTTGAGAGTAGTCCATTTTGGCGACTCATTAGCGAGCCTAGACTGGACGAATGATCCTTCCACCTGTCCACTTCCAACGCAATTAGCTTCCCATTTAGGTAGACACGGTTCTCCATTGGAACGCGAGCACGATACTCGAGTAGTATTTCAGTCGATGCTGTTAGACGTCAAGATCGATGGAAAGGCTCTCGATCAAGCGGCACTCAATTTGGTGCTCCCCCGTCCGAAAGGCCGCCATCGCTATCGCCATCGCTATCGCCATTGAAAGAGAAAGAGAGACAGACCGTATATGTGTAGATATTTCCTACCATATATCCTATTTAAATACACAACGTTTTACGATCGTTATCCATTGAAACTGTATTACGATTATGGTAGTTTGATTTGTACCTATGAAAGAAAAATCTTACAAATAAATTTGATCGATTTTCGTTTAATTTTCACTTATATAAATTTATATATCGTCGTAACTAATACGATCGAATTAAATTAGGTAAAAGATCTATTATCTACTTTTATACTAGTCAAATGTTGATCGCTTATCGGAAGTAAGTAAAAAAAATCAAATATATAAAGTAGGATTAATATAAAGGTTGGTGCAAAGTGTTAGAGCGATACTCGCAGCAGCCCAACAACACGGCAGGCTCTTTATGAAGCCGTTGTAAGTTCGCCGCGGGGATTCTCGTGGCAAGGCGTGTCGCTTGCCAGCATAAATTACGCATGATTTTGCATTTACACTGAAAATCGAAGTGCTCCGTTGGGAAAAGTGACGCTTATACACCTATATATTATTCCACGAGGAAAATAAAAGAAGAAATACAAAACAAAAACAAGTTAAATATAGAAAGATACAGATAAATAGATAGATAGATAGACAGATAGATAGATAGATGGATAGGAAGATAAAGAGGAAGGGAGAAGGTGGTATGGTGTTTTCTTTAAAGTGCCTACCGTCTTACGAAGGAGGATAGAAAGTACGATTAGTAGAAGAAGAGAAGATCGTTCTTGGTAGATCTCAAAGACGCTGACGGGTCTGTTATGAGAGACGGATCCTCACGTTGGTGGTGGTGTCTGCCTGGCGTCTACCTCGTGTCTACTCTACTCGTTCCGCAGCTTGCGTTCGCGTGGAGCTCTCACTGATTTTTCTTTTCTCATCGCTGAAAGCCTATGTTTATGAGAATCCTGTACCGGCAACTTTGTCCAACACGGCTCACGGACTTGCCGAGAGTAAATAAAGCTTAACCTCGACGATGGAGTATTTTACGGTGGTACGAGATCGTAATGACCTTTGCTTTCGTAATCACCGCTTTAACTACACGATGCAGGACGGACGATGAAACGAGAAAGAACTTTCAATACTCTAGATTTTTTTCTTTTCTTATCAAATTAACTAAAACTAATTTTTTCACAAATTTACAGAGTAAATTTCAGATTCTTCTTCTTCTTCTTCTTCTTCTTCTTCTTCTTTTACTTCTTCTTTTTCTTATTACGGAAGATGATCGTGTAGCTATAGAGCGTTCCTAATCCAAAACTCCTTCATCATCTCCCTCGCTTTAATCAACGATAGAATCGATACGAGGAATCCATGTACAGATCGAAGATCTAGTAGGCAAAACGCAGAACTCGATCGCATAATTAATACCCTGGCATAAATTCACACTGTAAGGCTCCGACGTTCATCAGGCACGCAGCGTCGAGGCAACGGTTCGCGTTAGGGTTCAAGACTCTTCGTAGACCCGTACTCGTAAAAACCTTGTCTAAATCACGTATGAAGATAGAGAGGGAGAGAGAGAGAGGGAGAGAAAGAAAGATAGTTCATACAAAAGAGGATCCTCGAAGCTGTTTACTCGTACACCAAGCGATGTTCTTCCTCTCGAAGCGCACGTTGCACGTTGCACGGACTGAAACCGGCGGGAATCGACTGTAAGCCGAGAGAAATTAATAGCCTGGTATTAATTCTCACTGATTCCCCCCGCGAAATGACCGGTTACTTGATTCCATCAATCTGCGCGAGTAATAACAGCCGTACCTCCTTGCCGTTTCTTCTGCGTTCAGAGTACCTTTAAGCTTGCGTCTGGTTGCGTCTACCAAGACTTTACGATATGCGAGTAGAGAAAAGAAAAATCTTTCCTACGAAGAAAATCCTGTTCCTTGGAAATAAATAAAGAAAGAAATCAAGAAAATAAGAGAAGAGTTATGATCTTTCTTATACTTGGTTAAAGACTATACTTTCTAAAAGACCATAGTCGATGACTCTACTGCCCTGTCCTGTCCTGTCCTGTCCTGTCCTGTCCTGTCCTGTCCTGTCCTGTCCTGTCCTGTCCTGTCCTGTCCTGTCTTATCCGATCGATCTCGATAAAGACAATAAAAGGGACGATTCGTTCACAGAAGTAACGTAGAAAGCTTTCAGGGAAATCCTACTCTTCCTAAGAATAAAAAGAAAAATTTCTCTGGAAAGAAAGAAATAAGAAGAGAGAAAGAAATAGAAGGTTTTAAAGGCGGTTGTGTACCGGCTGTCGGCACGGGCAGAAGCCAATGCACATGCAGGTAGGTGCGCCGTGCACAAAGCCACGTCTTACGCGGCCATGTTACCTCGAGGCATGCTGCTTTATAATGGAATAGTTCGTAGCGAGCGATTTATCGCGACTATTTCCATGTCGCGGCTCCGGATACACACAAGCTTCTCTTCTCTCCGTTCCTCACCTCGAACCGAAGCCAAGCCGGTCAACGTGAGACTCTCCAAGCTTGCGCGATGCATCCTCCTACTTCTCGAATGACGTTGAGTACGTACACCGTTCCAAGTTGATTCCGTCAAGAGGAATACCTTCTCTCTTCTCTTTCCAAACATTTCCGTCTACGTATAAAGTCTTTTTCAATCTGAAACAAAACAAAACAAAAATATGACAAGTTAGAGACCCGTTCCAGGAAATACAAGTATACGATAAACACCAAGAAAGATCATCAAACGAAATTTAAAAATTTATTTTGCATATCGGATCTTTTACGAGGAACTATAATCTAAGTTATATTCATCTATGTTAAACATCTTTCAAATATTCCAACAAAACCACACGTGATATCTGTTTCGAATATCATCATTTTTTACTCTAAAATGTTAAGAAATAATTTAAATATAATCAGTCAATAGGAAATAGAAGTAACGTCTTAGATGACAAGTACTGACATATCTTGATGTAAATCAACAAACGCGTCGTCTTCCTAGCCTTAGTTTCCGAGAAATCGAGTGCAGCGGGTAGTAAATCGGTGCGCAAAAGCGCATATACATACGCAAGTCTTTGGTGAAGGTGCGCTTGAAGCTAGAGAAGACGAGGAAGAAGACGAAGAAGAAGACGAAGAGCAGGAGAAGAAGAAGAAGAAGAAGAAGAGAGTGGGTCGAGGCACGGATGAAGAGTCGTCGAGGAAAGGTGAACCGACTTGGAGCTTACCGAGGTCGTGGCCGTGCATATTCCGATCCTAACGACGTCTCTTCTCTCTCTCTCTCTCTCTCTCTCTCTTTCAATCTTTTTCTACCAGCAAGATCCAGAGGCTCGCTTATTGCTCGTAAATTGCGCGTGGCTCCCGACCCGCTTTCTCGTTACTTCTAATATGACCCCGCGATGTATGTAGATTGCGACTGATTTTTCTTCTATTCCTCCCTTTACCCCTCTTTTCGTTGCTTCTTTTTCTTCTTCTACTACTTCGTTCTACTCTTCGTCTTCTTTAGCGGTGCATCGTAGACGTGGATCACCTGTGCCGTTAAATCGATCTCGATCCCGGTTAAGTTTCTACTGTTCTCTCCATCGATCGCATGGCAGCTGACGATTAAATGGCATCTAACAACAACGGAGAGAAAGAAGAGCACGATTTAACTGACAGGAAATTAAATCGAGATATACCCTACTCGAAGGTACTATTTTTCTTGCTTTCCAAATAATTTACATTAGACCTTTTCGTGTTGAGAATTGTAAAATAGTGTACGATGAGATAGATCGTTTCTCTAGGCGGGAACCTCATTGGTTTGTTTGTTTGTTTGTTTGTTTGTTTAAGCAATATCGCTTGTAAGTTTGTGTCGACTAATGTTTCAGTGAATCGAAACCTTTCGAGCATTCTTTATTAGAAGTAAAAGAATAGTCCAGATGTTATGTTTGAGAATGGTCGGGGAGTCTCGGGAATGATAAAAGAATATAAAAGAAAAGCGATATGTAATACGGCAGTTGAGTTCAGATTTGCTCAGTTCGGATCAGTTCTAGCTAATAAATTTGTAACGATATATTTATATAATTTAAAAAAAAAACCTCACTTTTGTTTATTCTATGTTATTATTTTTAATATATTCCCGTAATAAGTAATTTGAATAACATTTGTTAATATTGTAACTAATTAAAATTTTGAAAAACTTCAGTCATTGAATATTTTGTAATTAATTTTATACGAAAATTAGGGATACTACTTATGACGAGAAATAATATCAGAAACAATGATGTAATTCCGTATCGTAAAATGTATCAAATAAAATGGCGTTGAATACGTTGTTAATGTTCTTGAAACAAATTTTAGAGTTCTTGTGGATATAAATGAGGATTGAGTGGACGATGGTATTAAAACTTGTCGCGAGAATGTTAAAATTATCTGTTTTTTTACGATATGACATCTATGAATTATCGCAATGGACGATGTTTATATATCTAATAAAAGAAAAACAGACGGAGATATATAAAACCAATGATGAAGAAGAAAAAGAGGAAAAAGGGCAATAAGGAGAAAAGATAAAAGATACATTTTGTAAAGTTCACCAATTGGAAATCTGGAGCGAGTAATTAAATAATAATTAAATGACGATAATAGAACACGTGTTCGTCAAGAGATAAGAAAATATTCGCCGCCCTTTTATACGAGCACCTGTTTCTCCCATACAATTTTATTTCACTTTAAATTGCAAAACGATATATTCTTAAGAAGATAAAATAATACGCCAAAGATTCCATACTAAATTAACATTTACAAGGCGTTTCCGATAAGGACGAGTCTCGTAACGGTACCTCATTTTTTCTCCTCCTTTAAAATTTCATGGTCTTCTTTTGGAAGTATTTTTTTATACATCTCGAATCAAATTACAATCATCGTCGAGAAACTACATTAAATTTTTTCACGATGTGTAATAATCCTTTATTTACATGACATTTTAAGAAAAGAAAAAAGAAGAAAGAAATACTAAAAATTGTTTAAATAAAAATATGAATATAAAATGTTTTATTGTACAATAAGACGAAATTTATTTTCCTGCTGCGATTTAGTCTTGCTTAGGATGAGAGGGTTTAACCAGGATAAAGACTGGTTGTGCGACGATCGATCGGAGATAGGAGACTCGTGCTGTCTCGTCGACGATAAGCCTCCTAACATCGAGACATGTGCACACGTCCCGGTTTACATCTTACCGAATCGAATCACGGAAAAACGTGATTCGCGCAGTTTCGCGGAGAAACAAACGGGTAACAAACAATGGAGAGAACTCTCCATGGATATTTCTCTGTCTTTTATATACGATGCAACTAAAACGTGTCTTAAAAGAAGACGATGGTAAACGACGAAAATCTTGAAGTACAGTTTTATATACACAAATAGGATAGAATAAAGAAAAGAAAAAAAAAGAAAAAAGTGAAGAAAGAAAGAATGAAAAGAGAAATAGAATAAGCACGCGCTGACTATTCTCCGCACCTTGCATTTGCATCTGAAACATGTGGCAAGGTATATAGGTGTACCTGTTCGCTCGAGTAAATCGAAGGCGATCCGATTTCGCAAGTCGGAGGAACACTTTTGCCTCTCTTTAAACATCGCTATTCCCTTCGCGACGGTAGAAAACTGTATAAACATACTCAGTGATCGCTACTTTCCAATCCACGCGCCGTGAGAATTCAAGAAATAACGTCACCGATCATGGACACCTTACTAATACAATTCGTACTCTCTATCTATGTATCTCTTCTATTCGTTCCTACTTATATCTATTTATCTATAAGAAGAAAAGATTAACAACGAAATGTCTCGCAATATCGTAGTTTTCTAAAATCATCCTCGATATCTCTCGTTTAGGTACGCTCGAGAGATCGAAAGTCAATCGACTCGACGACAAATTGACTCCAAGACTTTTTGCAAGATCGTCGATGCTCGAAAGCCCGTTACCTTCACTTCTTCTTCCTCTTCTACTCCTTCTTCTTCTATTTCTTCTTCTTACAACTAACGACGAGGACGATGACAACGACGAAGATGTCGTTGTCTATCCACGACGAACGTGCTAACGTTTTCAAAGTAAGAGGGATCTGTTTTGTTTTCATTTAGAATACGACGAGATGATGAACGTTAGAAACGTCTTGTTAGAATCCTCTCTATATTCTATTCTTGTTCTTATATCTTATATAATATATCTTCTTTTTTTTCTTTCTAAGTCCATCGAGAACGTAATTAAAAACCTTTCGTTGTGACCTACTTTTTCTTACAACTCGTCTCTATCAACGCAAATGTTCTACTACTTTGATGAATTTATTTTGCAAGATTAGCGATCATTTTACGAGTTATCGTGATCTCTTTTGGTCTTTCTAATATTCAATCGAAATGTTATAGTTATAATTTATGTATATACGTAGTCAATCTATCAGGAAGTATATAATAACAATAATAATAATAATAATAATAATAACAATAATAATAATAATAATTTCTGCATGTTTCTTTCTCATGCTCTGTTAATACTCTTTCGTCCAAGTTAAGACGAATGGATTTTGATCTCGCAATATCGACTTCTTCCCAGACGATATCTTAAAAACGGACTTGTACCTTCTCTCAAGGACGATCCTTCCTTCTGATCGCACGCTCGCCGTTCACTCTCTCGTTCCTTCGAAGAGTAAAAAGAAACCCTTCGTAGAAAATTGCATGCTCTATCTTTCCATTTTCGAATATCAAAGTGTTATTGGTTAATATTACGAAATCAAATTTAGATTTAGATTACGATACGTATACGTTCTATTTGATTTTCTAGAATTTATCTTTCATGGATATTATTCAACATTTTATCTTGAGATATGAAAATTATGAACATCGAGATTGGAAAAAAGCGCACAGTTGAGCGTCACTGGCAATGCTCCACTTTCAATCTCTTTGCAATCGCTTTCGCTTAGAAAATACATTTAGATGGATTACATATGGACACGCAAATATAAATACATCAAACTTATCGTGAAAGAAAGAAAATCAAAAGTGATATTTTGTGGAAAAAGAAAAAATTACAGCACGTGGAATTTATTTACGTGACTTAAATAAAACTTAAGTTTGTTTATCTTAATAATTTTATTGAATTATTCAATATTATTCTAAATACGTCAACGATTTAATTGACGTTAAGAGGACAAATGAACGATTCATGATAGTTTGTCCGTTGTCATGTGAACGATCAGATTTGGATATGGATCGAATGTTCTCGAAATATGCGTCAGAGAGTGGCGAAGTTCAATAATACTTGTTAGGTGATAATTCATATCCAATGCTTGACAACGAACGAACTATCTTAAATTATCTCATTTGTCTCTCGTTACGTTAATAATTAATACACACTTGCACACATAAACATCATAGACGTATACTATCTTATAATCCCTTACGATATAAAAAATAAAGAATGATCGATTCTTAAGACTTAAAAGTAGGCGTACATAACATGCTTTAAATATTTATTTTGCTTACCCGATCGATATTTCCCCGTTACTAATCCACCATTCTTCTCAAAACCTTTCATTTTTTATTTAACTTGAAAATTTTCGATACCCACTCAAAAGAAGTTTCATTTCAAAAATTGATGGCTTTGAAAATCAAAAAGAACCCCATTATGGGAGAGGACGCATTTTTGAAAGGACAATCAACCGTGGGAAAGCATTCATTGTGCGAGAAACTATCTATGTAATAAATGTTTAGATAATGTACCTATTGTTGAAACTTTCCTTTCTTCTTCTTTGATAAAAAAAGATAAAGAAATAATACATAGATAAAAGAGAAGAATATAATCCACACCGTTATATAAAATATTCTCATTTACGTTTTATAAAAAAAGATTTAAGTTCAATTTAACCCAAAATTCCATCATTCGTCAATAATTAGTTTGATCAAAATCCTGGAACAATTTATTCGGTTATTTTTGTCGATAATAAACTCACGTCGATGTAACTTCGTCCAATTCGCGTTGTAATGGACGCCAAGTGGATTGACAAATCGTGTCTAGGGAGTCGTCTTAAGGCTGGATTGGGTCATTGATGAAGGAACCTGGTGAAGGAAGCATATAGAACAGAACGAATGTAGAAACCGAATGTAGTTTCAAGCAAAACTAGGAGAATCTCGTCGTCGTCGTCGTCGTCGTCGTCGTCGTCGTCGTCGTCGTCGTCGTCGTCGTCCGTGGGCCTCGAGATTGCCTCTTAAATTGGATCTATTACTTTGACGAGTATTACAGAAAAAAAAAAAAAAAATAGAAAAAAAAAGAAGTAGATGGATAGACAGAGAAAGAGAGAAAGAAATACATAGAAGATAATTTGCCGTGGCCCAAATTGCACCGTCAAATCCGTACCCCACTTTCGGTGAACTTTTTTTTTCTCCATCCTCGTTATTTGCTTTCACTTGACTCCTAAGGAGAGCTCAAACTCGAATATCCGAGCTCGTCTCGTTAAATATCGAGAATCGTTTATCTAAATTGTCGTTGCATTTAAACTCCAAGTAGAAAATAGGCCTTTCGGGTTTGTCCGAAAGTTAATGGAAGGTTAGGTACTTGCTTATACAAACCTATGCGAAATGCAAAGAAGTTAATTCTTCGTTTCGCACCTAACGCTCTCATTCTCCTAGTCAACGAGGATCTCGATAAGAGTTGTAATAAACGAAGCAAAGGACATTATCCGTTAGAGCATCTCGTTTAACGCGCGAATCGTGAAATTTAACGAACTGTTCGCTCCATTAGAATGAAGAAAAAAGGTTAGACCGGGAGCGTGATTTATGGTATTTTCATGGTTGCAAACAACGTCACTTGGATGTTCGTGAGATCTCGACGTTTTGCTTAGGATGTAACAAACGGTTGCCTGCGACCACGAGGACTACTATCCATGCGCGTATGCCTCTTTTTTTTTTTCTTTTTTTTCTTTTTTTTTCTTTTCTTTAATTCTTTTTATTCCATGTATTTTTTTTCTCTCGCTAGAGAATTTAATAAATCTTTGTAACGTGGGAAGCTCACGGTTAAACTCCCGGACTACGTTTACGTCGATTATTACCTTTTGAGGAAAATAATCTCATTCCAGTGGAAAAGCAAGTAGCCTTGAGCGAGACAAACTACCTTGTGCAATATGATTATCGCATCGCCTTGCATTGTTCTCTTTCTTTCTGTCTATAATTCAATGTATCGTAATCCTCGAAGGACAAGCTCGTTCATAGATCAAAACATCGATCGTTTCGTCGATATATCGATATTATTATTGAAGACTACCGATTCATTTATGGGAAATATACGAAGGTTATAGAATTTAACGAGACCGATTATTTACCGTATATATATGCTAACATTGATTCAAAAAAAAATGCAATCGTAGGTATATGCGGCTCTCGCCATCGACAAATCTTTAACGCGATCGAGAAAAACATGGGTTACCTTTCTAAATCGGCATGTTTCATGCGGAACCGATCCTGCTAGAATCTTAAGAAATTCAACCGAAAGACGTAGATACGGTAGCGTGTCTCTCTACTACGTCGGGCATTCCTTTGACGAGTAGTAGTGCGTCGGGTTCTCTTTTGCAACAACGACAATCGGCACTCGTCCGTTTTGCGATAATTAATTAATTTCCCGTAGCAGCGTCTGTATGCTGGACCGAACGAACTACCGGCCGTAATATTTATCCGTTTACGGTTAATCGTATACACAAGAGGCGTCTCGTGGGAGCCATGCGATTCCGATCAGATCTGTGTTATCCCTGGAGAAGTAATAGAGGCAAAAGACTGAAAGAAAGAGAAAAAAGAAAAAAGGAAAAGAAAAAGAGGGGAAAAAAATAAGTCCGAATATCGTTAGTAGTAAATATATCACCGATCGTTTCGAAATATATATATATATATATATCCTACGGTTTGTTTAGTTCTCGGATGGAAAATCAAATGGTTAAGAGTTTTACCGAAAAAAAATTCTGCCTTCTTTCTCTCCTCCTACTCCTCCTCCATCTCCTCGTCTCTCCCACTCGTATTTGTTGTAAGCTCTTGAGAAAGGATCCCCCTCGACTTCCTTTCGCGTTCTCTTAACCGTTTGTCCTGTGAATGCTCCCGATACCTGTATCGAGAAGTGGACCTACCTCGGGACCAATAACTCACGCAAATTACGTAACACGTGCGTAGAAAGAGAAGTCGATAATATACACGCGAGAAATAGAAGAAAAGAGAAGAAAACGAATAATGAAAAGAAATAAGTACAGTGCCTGATTTGTAGATCGTTCGCGTGCTGAGCGTTGTAAGTGCATAGATTGAAATCAGAGATGCGACCGAGATTACGTAGCGCTATAAGCGAGTACTATAAGCGAGTATAATGAAGGATGCAATGAAAGGGATATCAAGTATGTATGTATCTATGTACACACCGATCTTGTGCGAGCCTGTAAAGCCGAGGATTCTTTCTTTTCCACGGCTGACTCCACTATCGAGAATATAACGCGTGTCTTGCTAATCGCGGATTTATACTACTTTCTTAATCGACTCGTCTCGTCATTGACGCGAACGAATTTTTTCAAAAAGTTCGCACGTACTTTCCCGTTTATTTCTAAATAAATCCTTTCTAAATTGATTTTATCTCTGGCAACACTCGTGTAATTTATTTAGCCTTTTCTTCTCTTTTCTTTTTTTATTATTTTTTTTTTTTTTTTTAATTTTTTTACTTCTTTAACTTGCCGTCTCTCGGTATCACGGTAATCCTAATCTATAGATCTTCGATCTACTTTTCGAGAACGATCGAGACAAAGTTTCTTCAAACAAAGTATTATAGAACCTTCGATTAACATACTTAGCAATATATCTAGCAAAGTATCCAATATCAAGTCGATGAAAGGTATCGTTTCGACACACCTACAGAAAGAGGGAACACATAGACGAGCTGGCATGTGCATACATAGAGGATCAGTACCGGTCGGAGGAAAAGGTCACGACATCGAAGTTCAGGGCGTCGAGAAGCATTGTCGCAGGTGTTTAACCTTCGTAAGAAAAAGCCAAGCCTGTTTCACCTGCGTACTTCTACTGCCAAGAAAAGGAGCGAGCACGCGCTAAGTAGAAGGTATCCCACCTGTACGTAGGGGTCCCTATGAGAATTTTTCAAACAGGCATGACTAATAAATTAAATATTTTTACACGCTATCTTTTCTTTTTCGTTCTTCATCGGATGGCAAGCAGAATCCCCCAAAGCAGTAATCCTCCAACTTGAAACAATTTTTCTCTCTCAATTTCTTTCCAAAAGGAAGAAAGAAAGAGAGAGAGAGAGAGAGAGAGAGAGAGAGAGAGAGAAAGGGCAAGAGAAGTAGGCGTACTATAGGAAAAGGACGGAAATTACATGGATAATAAATTAACGCACACGACCTTATCGAGCAGTATAATTCATCACGACGTTAACTTTACCGTGTTTAAACGTCGACTCGACTCTACGTATATAGTTCTTCCACCTGTCTCTCTCCGTAACCGTCTATTTCCCCTTTGCTTCTGATATCTATGTATGTATATCTGTATGAGTCTTTCTTACACATAGATATAAGACGCATATAGGTAAAGGTACCGGCGCTAGGAGCACGACGACGATGCCTTTGCACATTAACCTCGTAAAACTTAAACGGCATTCGACCCCGCACACCTGTAACACGATACCACTCTCTTACGATGTGAAAGTTCGAATCACGGAAGGAAAGGATCCTTCTTAGCAGAGGATTCGCCAATAAACGAGCCTCGGTTAAGGTCTTTATCTTTGTGCCTGTCGTTTAAAAAGATTCACAGATGGTTCGTACAATTTCTTTCTTTTTTTCTTTTTGATTCAACACCTGCGACGGAGACTACAAGCACATCTTGCGTTTCGATAATATTACAGTTCGATGCACTCTCTCTCTCTCTCTCTCTCTCTCTCTCTCTCTCTCTCTCTTTCTCTTTCTTCTTGTATATTTAACTCTCACATGTCGGTAGAAATTTACATAATTGTTGAGTACTTTGCGTCGAGTATGCGTTCGAACGGTGGCATCGAACAAGCATTACACTCGAGTATCGTATTATAATGCAAATCGAAGTGCAACAAAGGATAAAGGTGTATTAAGAATTTGCTAATGTCTCTTGTGGAATAAATTTCACATGGAATTCGATAAAGTTACGTATACATACTAACACACATGTACTATATATATTAAAAAATGAATGATATTAAAATGAAAGGACAAAATGAAAAGATTTGAACGGAAAACGTAAGCCGCGTGCCATTTTCGAGTCAAAAATAAGGAGAATACGACGAGGAGACGTTGTCGAGTGTACGAGACGTGGTAATAGAAACGGTCCATCTTGATCGGACACCGGGCAATAATGCCAAAGTGGTATCGAAAGGCAACGGCTAAGGTAGCAATTCTAGAGGGAAATAACGAGCTTCTGGGTCCGGCAATGGACAGGAACTGCCATTATCTCCAAAAATAGAAGTATACATAGCTGGTTGGAGTTAGCTACGCTAACCTAACCGTTTCCGTGCTTCATTAAATGCTTTACTAAAATATCGATCTGACATCGTAACTAGATTAGTCCACCTTCTCGCTCCCTTCGATCAAGATACACGAACCTACTACCTCTTAGACGAGAAGTTTTGAAGAAAAATCATTTATCCTAGTTCTATCGATCGTGTAAGTTTCGTTAGAATGGTCTAACTTAAACCATTAAGAAATTTCCTATGATCGGAAATGGAAAATATATTGAAAGGTATCAAATAATCGTGTTTTTGCGTTAAAACACTCCTTCTTTTCAACGGGTGTGCCCTATTTTTTTCCTTATTTTTTTTCTGTCTTTTTTTTTTTTTTTTGTCAAACATATTGTACTTTTCAAGATTTTTTAATATATATAACATAAATGGGAGCTAAAAAGATTTTCGAGTCGAACGAATTTATCTCGACTAAAGCGATCCCTAGTAATAGTAACAGTAGAGAATAGTAGTAGTAGTAATAGTAGTAGTAGTAGGCCTGTGTCAACCGAGTGTCCCTCGCTTTTTCTCGTTACTCCTAACCATTTATGGAATACGGAGGAGAGGCCGATTACGCGATCGGTCGTGCTTCTCGACGTGCTTGAGATATTCCACCCGGCCACCGACTAACGAGGTGTGCAATATGAACGAAGGGTAATTAATTAACCGTTTCACCCCATCTAGACGCGACGGGCAACCTTCTACTTTGTTCGGGTAAAGTCAAAAGAAACTTTATGCGGGAACCTAAATCCTAAAAAGAAAATAGAAAAATAATATAAAAAGAAAAATACATATTATGACCAACAGAAAAGAAAAGAAAGGATTATGAAAATATTGTCGACTTTAATCGAGATCTTGGGTAGGAACGAAGCAAGCAATAATCCGTTTCGACCTTCGTTCCGCAAGCCTTAGGATCGTTGTTGCGGTGCTGGTGCAATGCGATCGGCCGCACAGCGGTAAGGCCGTATCTTCGAGCCGCAGAATACATTATCCCGAAGATTAGTGTGCGAACGATACGAGAGAAGGTATATCTACATAGACGTGAACGTTCTCGCTCGTATCTCGATCGTGCTCGCGCGTACACATATGTATAACATCTCCTATATATATATATATATATATATGTCTGTGTGTGTATGTGTATATATATAAATGTATATATCTACAGATATACATATAAATATATATACGTATAAAAGGGACAACGCGTTTATTTAATGCTGTGGGTGTGCGTTTAAATTCGTACGTATGCAGGTGCGTGGCACGTAACTCCTTATCTTCCTGGATATACTACTAGCAAAGTAATACATATGTACGATCACTTGAAGGCTTTGTAATAACGATGTTCCAGCAATTAAAGACTACCACGTTGCATACCGATGCAACTTGCGTTATGCAACTTGGTCCAGAATGTTGTTGAATAAACCTATCAAAAAGTGTTTACTTATCTCACATCAAATTGAACTTAGCTAATGTTTAATAAAGTTCTTATAAAATATCTAAGGATTGTTCGAATTTGATTGAAGGAATTATTGATGATTTTTCTCTCTCTCACTCTCTGTTATAGCTAAGTACGAAACTCTAAGATTATGTTTATGAACGTTCACTTGAGTGCATGTTAAACAACTATTCATAAATATAAAGGAACAGCAGCTATGAGGAGCTGAATAATACCCATGATCCTTCACACTTAGCATATTTCTCTTTCTTCCTCTCTTTCTCTCTCTATAAATAAATCTATCATTTATTTTTGGAGAATGATAATAGAAAAAATAAGTATTAAGAAAAAAAAATAAAAAGAAAGAGAGAGAGAGAATCAGCAGCACGCGGTGAGATTCATCTACAAACGATTACCAGGTGAAGGTGCATCGACGAAGAGACGTGCATGCTCGTCCATACTATCTTTCTCTCTCTTTCTCTCTCTTTCTCTCTCTTTCTTTCTCTCGAATGCACCACGACGATGCACCGGCATGCCAAGCTAAAGCCAACCTGCACACCTCGGCTCGTCTATCACGCTTGGATAGATTTATCGAGTATCGGCACCAACCGCCGAGTGTCCCGCCTCACTTCGACAATTTATATACCCTATGTGTGTTTCCTTCGCAAAGACATTGCCAACAAAGATGCGCTATGACGAGATCTTTCGATGAATCTAATGCAACTCCGCCCTTTCCTTTTACACTTGCCAACGAGTCGTCATTATTTTATTCGAACTACATGCTCGATCGTTAATCGCAAATTAAACAAATGACTTTCTAATCAGATTGGCGTGGATACTTCTTTTAATTCTAACATCGAGTTAAAAAAACGAATTCATCGGTACGTTAGACACGAATAAAAGACAATGTATTTTCTTTGAAATCATCGGATATTCTAAACGAAACACTGATCTATATTCTCAGCTAGACTCGATGGATAAAGTTGCAAAAAATTGAAATAGACGTGAACTAAAATATTGCCGAAGTTAAGTATACCATATTGATTTATTTTGATTTTATTCAAGAACTCGATAGAATGTAGAAATCGATAGAACGTATGTAGATGGAAGACACTACAATTATTATACGTTTCGAATTACGAGTCTAAAACCAGTCGATATCGTTTTCGTTAAAGAAATTACTTGACGTCTTCCATACTGATACCTTCCGGGCCATGAATGAATTATTATCTCCGCATGAAGATCAATTCCGTGCAAGTTATGCTAACGTCTTATTCGGCTCTTACCCGGTGCACATCGTCCCACACTGGATTTCTCCTTGTGATTACGCAGGTGGACTCTCCTTGCTTCTTCCCGTTCTTCCAAGAAATGTAAACGGTACTATCTAGGTGGTAACTTCGAATCGATGAGTTTGATCATATGATCCAATTTCACAAAGCCCCTTTTATGCCAACGTCATTATTCAAAATGATAATTAATAATTTTCATTAAAATGTTGGGAATAATCTTTGATATGTTTTCTTCTTATTGCCTTTACCCATAACTTGCAATTAAAACGATGAACGTATAACAGCTGGTGTTTAATTATTATAAAAGACACGTTAATTCGTTTGCTAGTCTTCTTACAAGTTCGCTAATTAATTTCGAATTTAATTTTCTAAAGAAGAGGAAGAAGATGAAGAAGATGAAGAAGATGAAGAGGAAGAAAAAGAAAAAGATAAGAAGAAGAAGAAGAAGAAGAAAAAAAGAAGCTGACGATAATGACGAATATTTATCCATTGAAATATTTCTTCGAACGTAAATCGATGCGGTCTTAGCCATAACACGATTGATACCCGTTATTTCGCGCTATAAATCCTGGCCTGTGCCGTCCACGATGAGAAATAATAATCTAGGATTAATTGGTAGAAGGCGGATCGCCGACTAATCCTCATTTTGTTCGTTAAACCGGAAACTTAATTAAAAACTCACGTCTAACGAGTTCCACGATACGGGTGGCACGTCCACCCACTTAACGTGCGCTCACTCGTGCTCACGTATCGACGAGTCTAAGGTGGAGAAACGAGAGAAGAACGTGAACGTTAAACTATCTCTCTCTCTCTCTCTCTCTCTCTCTCTCTCTCTCTCTCTCTCTGTTTTTCTGGTCACGTATAAGAACAACTTAGATTCCTTACAATGTATAGCCCCGATAATCGATGATGCTGTGCAACAGGTTACCTTCTAATTTCTATTTTCGAAGACTTTACCATTTTTCTCTCAATCCATCGTCTCTTCTCTTAACAATCGCGAGTTTAAATCGAGCGTGTATCGTCTTCGAGTACAATAGTTCCGCTTGGCATACCGTTAGCAGACCGATACGAATATTCCGTAGGGTCAAAGAGCACGACGCAGCTAAGAACGGATATAGACTCGTTCTCTATCCCTCTCTTTCTCTATCTCTTTCTTTGTTCAACTCCTCCCACTTGGTTCATCCTCTTCTTCCCATGGATTAGCTAAGCCATGTATTTTATTTCTTACAGTGCACGTAAAGTACGCTTTCATCCATCCTTTTCTTTCGATCACCCACTTATCTCTCCCTTTATCCTATAGCTTCCTTTCTTCCTTCCTTCCTTCCTTCCTTCCTTCCTTCCTTCCTTCCTATCTTTTTTCCCTTCCATTCTTTCTCTATTTCTTTACGCAGGTATCCTTGGCAGCGGTCCATTAGCGTCAACCGATTATCCCTCAAATTGGTAAATTCGAAAAATACACGTTACATACTTTGCTCATAAATCGGCGGATTAACCTCAGCATTTAACATTATCAATTACGTACGACCCTTGACTCTAAGCACGCTCGATCATAGCACGTCCGTGTCAGGCACACTGAACGATAGAAGAGAAAGAGAAAAGGAGAAAGAGATAAAAAGAGAAAGATAGTGAATTGTAAGTCTGCGTTATTAGCGATAATGCTCGAGGTTCGCTTAGTTCTTCTTAGCGTGGGCGAGTCGGAAGAAAAAGGAGGACACGATGTGAACTTCGAAAGAAGAGAAGACCCGTCAGAACGTTCGGATGAGTCCGACATCCATTAGATAGCGAAGATCATAGTGCTTGTCTATGGACAGAAAGAGTGAGAGAGAGAGAGAGAGAGAGAGAGAAAGAGAAAGAAAGAGAGTCGCGTTAATGGCTCTAACGAGATGATGCCTCAAGGAGAAGGCGATGATGACGAGGGACGATGAAGGTGGATGAGCGACTTGTTCAAAAGATCGACTAATTAAACGACTAATTGTAATTACAAAATTTGTTTTTCAACGTATCGAGAAAGATGTATGAAATAAGTGAAAATGTTCTTGATCATTTTTATTCGACCCTCTTTTATTTCTTTCTTTAGTTAGGATCCGATTCGATCTTTTTCGAAATGGAACGGTGTCCCTGTGTGCGTTTGTGTGCTCGCGTCGAGTCAGTTCGCGTGTTTACATAAATCTCCACCCTGTTGATTCACGACGGACAGGAAAACTCGCGTGCCAGTATCGCGTTACGCAATATCGCATGCTCGACTCGACCATAAATGATCGCTCCTCTCTCCCAAATCGATTATCTCTTAATCCCGTTAGCCTGGTCGAGCGTATCGTGTACTACTTAATTCGTAAACCGATTGCAACGGTACATGCCATCTTATGGATGTTTCGTCGTCCTTTGATAACTAAAATATGAATACGATATGGTTAAGAAAAATCAAATTCATAATACTTAAATAAGAATATAGCTCTTCGTATATCTTTATTTCATTAAAGAAAATTCGAAAATAATAAAGTAACGAGTACCTATAGCGAAGAGGCAGCGATTATGTGTTTACTAATTATATACCCAAGCAATTTAGCATGGCGAAGGAACTATTAGCGCGTAACGAGGTAGTCCCTTAGAAATAACAATTTTTCCAACGATCATCCGAGGCACCGGACGGACTTGGACGATCAAACAAATCTAGCGGATAGGCGCACGCGTCTACTTCAAATTAAAGTGAGTCTCTCTCTCTCTCGCTCTCTCTGAAACGATGGTCAATAGATAATCGTTCGCTATGTAGGAAAGGCGTAGCAAAGGCGTAGCATATTGGAGCCTTCCTAACATGAACGCTACTCGGCAATCTATTGACCAAGAGTATTAATTAGTAACAGTAATGTCATGGACGTTTAACATGCCTCTTGTACCACGCGCGCGTTGTAACCAGCAAGCAAGAAGATATCGTTCTACCGTGTGTGAGCTTAAAGTAACAGTCCTATGATGTCGAAGGTCGCTAAAGAATTTTCTTCGTATGCTTAACGGATTATAATATTCTTTAGTTAGAGTCCTTACTAGCAAAGGAACCTTTGCTCTTAAGACGGACAGGCCAAACGTTAATATCGATTATCGAGCATGGAATCGACTAATTGGCATTGAGTTAGCGCCACTTTAATGCAACTGCTTTTCTTCTAATGTAACTCGAATTTACATTGACACTTTAAGCACGAGCTTAAGCTTTAATCCTTAAAACTTGACATTTATTAATAGGATATTTATGCTCGTCTAAATACTAATTTATTAAATACTTTTCTAACGTGTTACCTGTCTAACCTAACTCTATTTGAGAAATGAACGATTGGTATACGTGAAAAAAGAGACATATTTAAGAAAGATAATAAACGATCTAACGCTCTACAGGTTTTCTGACGAGTACTTCGGAAGTACGGAAGAGGAACCTATGTTACCTAACCCATCTGGTGGAGATCGTGACGCGTTACGTGATTTGTTGGATTGTCGAATGATTTGTGGAAACGTCTTCGGTTGCTCGAAGCTTGTCAGCGACCTGCTGCGTGTTCTTCGCTACAAATCGCGTTTATTCAGTCCTCTTTGAGTTTTTCAAGTCCTTCTTCAGAACTTCGACCTTCGATCTTTACTCTTTGATACAATCTTTAACACTAACATCGATCTTATGAGCTAACGAAGTTAAATCGCCTTAAATAAATGATAATCATTCCTTCTGATCCACTTGCAATCTTGTATTCGGTGCAAACAATGCTATATCAATCAGTCCATGTCATATGCGCAAGCAACTAAAGGAGATTATACAAGTCCGCTATCTACTTATATCGATAGTAAAGAAAATAATCCAGAAACTACTGATAATTTTAGCAAATTAGAAACATTAAATTTATTACATTATGATTTGGTGCCATACAAACAAGACTATTTGCAGTCAACAAGTGCCATGTTTCATGATTAGCATAATCCAATGAGCATTTCAGCAGTATATTGTCCATCTATGCACAATTTACTAAAAAAAGATTTAGATCTCTTCTTTACAAGCCTAAGTTCAAAATTCTTAGCAGGAGGTGATTTTAATGTTAAGCATCCACAAATAGAAATTTTGTTTAATTATAAGATATATTTTGTGTACACTTACAACTGTAACATCTTTTCTTCGTGTCATTGTATCACGTCATATTAAGTACTCATAATTCTCCTATAAGAATTGATTATATTTTTGTGTATTAAAATATAATAAAAAAGAAATCCCTCTTTGATAATCACATGTTATTATTTAAACTTTTATTTTTCAACCAATTTTTGTGGGATTTCTATAAGAGAAATAAATTAAATGAAGGAATGAATTTTGTTTTTGTTCACAGTGTCGCCCACCTTGCCATCTTTGGGAGAAGTAGCATGGGAAAGAGAACAGGAACGAGATAGGGAGAGGGAGAGAACTCGAGAGAGGGAACGCGAAAGAGGAGGACGAGAAAGAACTGGAGAGAACGAAAGGGAACGACAACAAGAACGAGAGAGTGCTATCAGGGAGAGAGAAACGCGAGATCGAGAAAGAGAACGAGATCGCGATCGAGAGAGACAACGTGAGAGGGAAAGAGAGAGGGACGTTTCCGTTTGCGTTATGGAACCACCCGACCCAGTTTTCGTATCCTCCCCTGCAGCCCTTCTCGCTTTGCAAAGGATAAAGGAAGCATCTCTGTAAGTGTTACAATTTTATATTCATAGTTTTGATCATTTTTTAATTGATATAATATTTCAATTAAAAATGAAATACTAATATTATCTACCTGTGCCAGTTCAACTTGATATCTACAAAGAGCGACTTTATTATCAGTCAAAGATCGTTCGAAAACAGCAGGATATCTTGGCTCGTTCACCCAGCTAGTCCTAGACCGTTACGTAGCAGTATATTTCATCGAATGTATAAGCACGTCCAGCGTTAATAAGACGAGATCGTGCACCCGCTGTAAATCTCCTTTAATTTGCTTTCTATCTCTATCTTTCTCCTTGGCCTTAAGAGCGTGACTTCGTTGTCGAGAGAAAGAAGAAATAGAAAGAGGAATACTCTTGTCCTCCATTTAAAAAAATGACGAGGCGAGAGAGGGTTTTATAATGATATGGTTAGAAAACATCGTAATCTCGTGACACCTGTGCTACGCTAACAAACCTTTACTGCATTACTAGCTTTACATTCTTATAATTTTATATTTTCATCATTTCTTTCAACTATTTTTGATCTCCTTCTTCTTTGCATGATTACGATTCCCCTTTTGCACATTCATTACTTTGATTATATTTGTGAAGAAAAAATAGAAAATCTTGATAGCTACGAAATGTTGTTTCAAGCTCTCACATCTTTCAAAAACTGAAATCATCTCTCGATTAAAGTCCGTGGAAAGTTCACGAAAGTAATATCATCCTTTCTCATTACAGTCATTGCAACGAAGTAACGTTAACGTTAACATCTTTCACTCGACTTTTGACTTCTCTGACGCGTCTGCCACGGTGATTCAATCCGATGCCGTTAAATTCCGAACGATAACGATAGTTATACTTCGCTGCAAGTATAAATCACGCCTCTTAGCTCACCCTTATTCTCTCTCTCTCTCTCTTCCCTTTTTGCGCACGCGCATAAACATAAACGCATCTTCTTGATACCCGCATACGAGCACCCCCCATGGAGAAGGAGAACCGCTTTGCCACAAATATACTCCGCTATTTCATCTTCCCGTGTATCTATTAGCTCGTCTTGTCGGCTCGTTCAGTCGAATGAAAAATTGTCCGATAATCGTATCTCTCTTTCCCCCCTTCTCTCTCTCCCTTTCTCTCTCTCTTTCTCCTCCAATGAGAGTTAAGTACGTTAGTACGTAGATGGTTACTTAGTTCTCCTAAGTAAATTTCATTTCAAAGACCTAAATCAATTCTTCTTCGCGTGTTTCGATTAATTAGATAGGATAAATCTCTGACGACATACGTCGTATTAAAGTACAACCTGGAAATAAGATCATACGGAATG
The DNA here is from genome assembly GCF_049000335.1 of Polistes dominula. Lineage (NCBI taxonomy): Eukaryota > Metazoa > Arthropoda > Insecta > Hymenoptera > Vespidae > Polistes > Polistes dominula. The sequence continues at coordinate 401,401 of NW_028300925.1, read as the reverse complement.
ATTCTTAGCTCGCCTACAATTTCGTACTTAGCTCATTCAAATGAAGACAAGAGTAAAAAGAAAGAAAGAAAGCAAAACTAAAGAAAGAGAGAAAGAGAAACGATATCGATCAAAAGTCATTTCGAACGGGCAAGTTTGCATTGGTGAATCAAGTTGTGGATCTTGCGACGATGTTAAAAAAATAAAAAAGAAAAAACAAAAAAAAAAGAAAAGAATCACGAAGGTCGGTAGTAGGTAGATAGGTAGGAAGGAAAGTAGTAGATAGGTACTACGTATACGTATGTACTTACGTACGTACTACGTACGTCCGCGTCACCTTGAAAAGAGTTTGTGCAGGGAGTGGCGGCTATCCTTCGTCGGGAACGTGCCCGAGCGCATGTTACCAGCGATCTTATTATAACCTTCGTCCAATTAAGCGGCTTTCGAATCGTCCCTGTACTCGTCCCAACGGACTTATCGCGCGCTGTAAATTAGCTTATCCGGTTCTCGCGATTCTCGATCGAGTACCTCGAAACAAGGGTTGTGGATCTACGTTTCTCTCTCTCTCTCTCTCTCTCTCTTGTTTTCTATCTAAAAAGAAAAATCTTATTCTCTTTCTTACAAAGGTAAGTTTAACTTTTCATTTAACTTCCTTTTACATTAGCGGATACAAAAACTGTTTTACGATTAAATGAAATATAACTGTTGAAAGCGTTCAGTAGTATAACTATACAGTTTTTTTACTCCGACTTCGAGACTAAAGTAGAAAAAGAAGCTCACCGATGCGTTGCCTTTAAATTTATTTCTACTACCTACTTCAAATGTGATTTGAACTTTGACCGGTTCGGAATTCGTCGCATTCCAAAGTTAAGGGTCATTGTCCGAATGTCTTCTAACAAAACTCTCTTCCTTATATCGAAATTCTCGGGAGTGAGAAAGAGAAAGAGAGTGGAAGAGAGAAAAGCAACACAAATTCGCCGTTTTTATGACAGTTCGCGCGGACGTTTGTGAAACGAAAGCGGATCTAGATGATCTCGCCCTGGCCATGCCGAAAAACAAGTCCCACCGGAGTACCAAGCGTCAAGATAAGATTGATCGAACGAGTTCGATACCAACGCTCCTTGTATCATCTTCTCTTTCTGTTTTTTCTTTCTTACTCTCTTCATTTTTCTTTCTTTTTTTTTTCCTGGATTACACCGACTTCATAAGCGAACGAAAAAGAACGACAAAGAAAGAAACGAGGAAGAGAGGGTGAGAAGAAAACTAAAGTCTCATTCGAAAATTCCTCTTATTGTCCAACCAAAAAGGTTTCTTTGACTCTCGCGAAGAAAACAACTCACAGCGGGTGTCCGTTATTCGTTGGCGGTTCGTAAAATAACGCAACACTACTTTGACCAAACATCTTTTCCTTATTCTCTTTGGATACACGACTACTGTTTACCAAGAAAACCTACTGTCTTTTTTTTCCATCGTATTATCTAAATATTTGCCTATAACCAACAAACTCTTTCGAGATCTTACTTTTGCTTGAAAAGAAAAAAATTAATCTAGGAAATAATATTCTATACTAATAAAAGGAATAATCACGTTCGATAGCTTGCGTAACTCGAGCCAGTATCGATAATAAATCGTAAATCCTAGCGAATATTATAGGCGTACTAGGTGGAATGTAACAACGTCACGCTCGTTTAATTGTTCGGTGCTTGGCTATCCGCTTGAATTTATATACTCGTAAACGGGGTGAGAAAAACGACGATAGAACAACGCGGAAGCTGTATTCTCGTTCGTTAGATCAACCGAACTGGAATAAGAATCCAAGGAATATGAACGATTATTGGTTTCCGTTTAACAGCATCCAAATTCCTATAATACGTTTTTTCTGCGCTTTTTTTCTTCTGGCTAAAGATCGTGGAACTCTGACCCTGATATGTTCGTATCAATCCTTACCGTTCGTCCTTGTAAAACACCTGGAACAAAAAAAACAGCCTTGTCTTAATATAAAGAAACAGAAAAAGAAAGAATAAATGAAAAGATGAAGACGTCGGCGCAGTCACCATATCGGAATTGAAATCGGTCGTCAGATTTTTTGCCAATCGCGTTCGCCCGTCATAATCAACGTCACCGGCAATACCGTGTGGCGTATAGTTAAAGAGAATGCTTGGACAAGAAGGTCTTGGAAAAAGTGATCTCGCCAAGCAGTTCTCCTCTTTGTATAGAGAGACACCGGCTGTCAAGACTTCTCTTATTGCTTGTGCATTAAACCAAAGATCATGATTCCAATGATGATTAGGATTCTGATCAAGTATCGATCCTAATGACACTTTACCTCGTTGACGATGCAAAAGTTAAATTTCGTTTCGATTGAAACGAAGGATGGATGATTCGATTCGATTCGATTTGATTCGATTCGATTCGATCGGATTCGTAATTACTGGGAAAATGATTAGAAAGTTAAGAAAGAAGAAGATGAAGAAGAAGAAGAAGAAGAAGAAGAAGGACGGTGGCGAGTAACGGCTAACCGGTTTCGAGGATAATTTATGTGCTCTTCCTTTCTCGCCGATCCCCTCCTCGACAAATCGGTCGCGTGAATCATCCAAGAAGCGGACGATTCGAACGCGTCTTCGTCGTCTTCATCGTCCTTTTCATCCTCCATAGATCCGACCTTTCAATCTTATAAGGATATGAATCGAGAACGTCGAACGAGAAGGAGAACGTTGTCCTAACATTTCAGAAGAAAACAATTACCCCTATCGGGATGATTAATACCTTTCCTTTTCACAGCCTTTTAAATTTGCTATTCTTCAATATGATTATACAATACTAGAAACAATCGAAATGCAAACATTAAAACTGGCAACAAAATTATTTTTATATTATATAAAATTCATTTCCACAACGAAATAATACTGAATGTTTGTCATGATTATTTATTGATTTCAGTGTCTTTCACAAACGACCAACGCTGGCGAGTGGGATTGGATTAAGTGGTAGAGCTAATGCTGGCGTAGGTGGAAACGGAGCTAGTTTAGGGGTCGAGAGTGAATGCGGCGACGCGTTGAAGAGGCGCAAGGTTCACAGATGTGACGTCGCGGGCTGTGACAAGGTCTACACGAAAAGTTCCCACCTGAAGGCACACAAGAGGACTCACACTGGTAAGTTAATAACGAACATTTGACTTCGATCTTAAATCCCTGAAATTCGAGTCGCTCCTGAAGAGAGTGACAAGGGGAAGGAATGTTAAACATTCTTTTTTCTAAACGTGCTAGTTCTCTTCTTTAAGGAAGACCAGCTAGTACATACATGACCATTTATTATCGTGTCACAAAAGAAAAAAAGAGAGAAGAGAGACAGAGAGAGAAGCTGAAAGAGGTCGCACACTGTTCGTTACCGTGCATCGTTATACTACATCTATATGTATATAGATATGTGTTTATGTGTATGTGTGTGTGTGTGTATGTAGGTATGTATGTATGTATGTATGTATGTATAAAGAACGTCGAAAGAGCTCGTACTTGAAGAATTTCCGGTGGATAGGTACCTTCGTGAAGGCATCGCTGCTATCCAGAGGAGGGCAGAGGCGGCGTGGAGAGGGCGTGGTCGTGAGAACCAGGATCTTTTGTCTGGTCCATGCTTCGACCACGACTCGTTGGAAATCGCGGTGCTCAACCTCTGACAATTAACCTTGATCCTACCTCCCTTTTTCGTCTCCTTATCTTCTATTCTCTTGCTGTCTTTATTTCAATTTACCACAAAAAAGAAAGATAGAGAGATGATTGATGCTATAAAAACCAACTTGTTTGACGTAAAGTAGTTGAAGAAAAGAAAAAGCAAAGAAGAAAAAAATAAGAAACGTAGAAGCCTATTACGGTGACATCGTAGAAGTAATGAAATTTTTAATTACTTTGCCCATTAGATGCGGCATTATCGTTCAACAACTTTTACGAAAGTACAACGTCGTGATCGTTCGATACGAAAGGCCAGAACCTGATATACCAAGCTCAACTGGCGTTGTAAAGCGACCCGGAGAATAATAATTGTTTCAACGAGTGCGCACTGCGCGCTTCTTACCGTGTAAACTACCGTCTATTCGTCATTCTAACACCATTGCATTATACCGAGAGCGCAGAGTGAGAATGTTATATCTTTACTCGGTCTTATATACTTCTCTACCTTGCTCAGCTTAGAAGATGTGGGAAATGCCAATTCGTTGATCGCTTGGATCTCTTCCATCATATCTCGCGCGATTATCATTTGTCTTCGTGAAAATTTCTCTCGTGTCATGTCAAAATCTTCCTATATTTTTCTTCCTACTTTTCTTTTCTATCCGGTTACCCAAGTACGCAGAAGAATCTAAAAACAAATTGACAGAATTATGTAAATTAGCGAAATTTGCTACATGGGTCTTAGAGAAAACACGTTCTAATGGTTTTGAAAATTTTTCTTCGAACGTTTCATCTTCCCTACCATACGACGTAAATCAAACAAAGTTCATGACACTATCTAGAAACTTTGTAACATTTATAATGGTACATCCTCATATGAGCCTACAATGTCAGAGGTGCTTCGATCCATCGATTTTGCCTACCATGTTATAGCGATAACTATATAACTCTTGATCATTCGATTAATCTTATGGGTAAGCTATTGAAAAGAAAAAAAATCGAAATAATTCTCCCTTTAGATTATTCTTCCAAATTATCCTAATAATTCTTCTTCCTCCATGTGAAATTATTATATGGGAATAAAAATTTGAGAATCTCTGAGTATGTAAGAAAGAGAACTCAATGGCAGAAGGTTAGCGTGACCCTTGATAGACAGGGGTAAGGTTTAGTGAGATCTCATGTATCAATTAAAGCGAATTAGCCTTGGCATAAACTTGACAACGACCGTGAATTGGTTCCTTGTATCGAAGGATGCCGATGTATGTTGGTATGTACATCACACAGTAAGCACGAATACGCGTATGTAAGAGAACCGCGCTTCTACTTAGGATTCTTGTTGACAGGCCTACTATTAACAATGCACTTATGCTATATGACCGAAGGCTGCGATTACCTTAACCAGGAAATTCTGTATTTCCTGTTGAACACGAGCCACAACATTGTTCAACGTTTTAGGATTATACTTGGAAAATTATTAACCCAACTGAAGGATGAAGATCTATCTTGGAAAATATTTTCAAATTATTAATTGATTAGATTCCTCGGATGCCGTATATTAAAGATCGATTAGAAAATAACTTGTATGCTCGCATTCTTTCGTGTTCCATATCTCTTTAAAAATCTCATTATTTCTGCACTTCTTCTAAAGCATTATACATTCCTCGCGAGACACGCATCCTGTTATTCGCTAGGAAGTTATGCAGAAATGCATTGCTTTTTATGAGAAAAAGAAAAAAACAACAGAGAAAAAGAAAAGGAATAAAGTTGGAAAAGTGAGAAAAAAGGCCACGCAAGCTTTACACCTATGTGGAAGGGCAAGTAACGCTCATTGTCAGATTTAAAGTTTTTTCCTATTACCATCGTAAGTCGTTGGTTCGCCTCTCGTTAACGGCACGCATCGTGCGTGTCACTTACGGTCAAAGCAGCCTCCTCCTTTCCTTCCTCCTCTTCCTGGCTTCTTTTTTCTCACGAGACGCGACACGATAATTACCTTTCGCGTGGCAGAAAACTAATCCTGAAAGGGAAACGAATTACAGTATTATATTGTATATCGTACTTTCAAGGATAACGATGATAAAATAATAATAATTAGATCGGACTACCTTTTGTTGATGATTTAACAAGGATAGCAAGATATTTCAAAAAATGATTCTTGAATTCTTTTTTTCTTTGTTTTTTTTTTTTTTCTTTTATTTCCCTCTTTCTATCTTGTTCACCGGAAAAAATCCTAACGACTTTACGCGACATTAAGAAGCAATTTTGATTCGTGTCGGTAATATGAAGAAACTCTTTTGTTCCTTCCATCGTTTATTCGCAGATTCGGACGATCAGCATTTTTTATCATAAATGAACAAGGTAAACGTTTTACTTGGCGTCGAAAGAGAAAGAAAAAAAGAAACAGAAAAAAAGAGGGGGAAAGAGAGAGAGAGAGAGAGAGAGAGAGAGAGAGTACATTTGAAAACGAGTAATTAGCTTGGATTGGAGGCGTTAATGGTGGCCAATTACGTCGACGCGTCATTAAAATGAACGATCAAGAATGGCTCTTAATCTCGCTCGAAAATGTCGGTATAGCTCGTAAAACGATATTGGAAAGGATTTCAACAATAATCCTCCCTCCCTCCTGCCTCCTTTCCTCCTTCATTTTTGCACTTGACGTCACGATTATATTAGGGGAATTGTTTGAGAGAGCTAATATCGTCTGCTTGTAAACGTCATCGAGAAGAAAAAATTCAAGAGAAAGATACGAGAGATGACGATGCAACAACAATAACCGGAACAAGAAGAACAAGAAGAAAAAGAAGAAAAAGAAGAAGAATAAGCCTAAAGCGATCGCATTTTCCGCATGGAAGAGGAGCGAACGATTATACAACTTTGAAAAGGTATCTGTTCTATTGTGAAGGTAGGAAGCTTGGTAAAGGCATAGGTACATTTGCTATAGTTGCACGTATTATGCGGTCATGAGTCGACGTTACAAATGAGTGGCTAACTTCGTCGTTACGGTTAACTAATGAGCTTGGCGAGGTAACGCGGCGTTAATCTATGGCGCAATAAACGTAACGCTTCTACGGAAAAATGCGATCAAAATGCATTAATAACGTTGGAATTAATGTCTGTTCCGACGGTATATACTTACATACTTGGCACCATACGCGTTTCGATCCAAGCGTTGTATACGCTTTTACATTCGCGAAAGAGAGAAAAAGAGAGAAAGAAAGAGAGAGAGAGGGAGAGAGAGAGAGAGAGAGAGAGACTGTGTGGGTGTCCGTTCGCGTCACTCGTAAATGGACTAATTACTCAGAATTACGTAATCAACGACGCCACGATTTGCTTCCCCGTCATTAGTCGTTTCTACGTTCAAAGAGAATTACATAATAATATTCTCTCGATGATCCTTCTCTTCCATGTTAAAATGTTCGATTTTAATCTTCATTTTGAATGATTTCTCTTTTACAAATACATCCCAATTTTAATAGGTTGACGAGAAAAAAACAAAAGGACGATATTGATCAAACTGAAGATAAAAACTCGATGACACGTCTTGTGGTCGACCTCTTTCTATTCCTTCCTTTCTCTCTCTCTCTGTCTCCCTCTCTTTTTTTTTCCTCCTCCTTGTACTGTTCGTTTTTCGATCAGCCATTATCCGCGTTTAGTCGAAAGCGCTTAATGGGGATCGCCCGAGCCATTCTCGATCGTAAAGTTCGATTATCCACGCTCCGTCTTGGTCGTGGTCTTCACTGGGAAGGACTCAAGTCGATCTTCAATTGCGTCATCGAGTTGTGATCGTTTCCACGTCCGGAGTGATGGTCAACGAGAAAAGAGAACGCGCTTTCTCTCTCTCTCTCTCTCTCTCTCTCTCTCTCTCTCTCTCTCTCTCTCTCTATCTCCATTTGGCTTTTTCTCTTTCTCTCGTCTTCAATCGAGAAATCCAAGCTGGTGACTTGCATACAATAGAGGAGAGCGATGGGCGGTTTTCTGCACGAGATCCAGAGTCGTTGCAACGTGCGACAGCTGTCGAGACGTCTAGCGAAGAAGAGGGTCGTATCTCCGATAAGAGAACCGACTCTTGCCCATGGAGATGCTTACAAGGACGCTCTCGCGTTACGACCAATCCGCTAAAAAGCGTACCCTGAACAGGGTTCGCAAGAATAGCGAGAAGGGAACGACCTCCACTTGCAATAATTGGGTGCGAAAACGACACCAACGAAGTTACTTCTCCTTTTCTTCAGATTTTATCTCTTTTTCTCATTCTATCATTCTATCATTAGATCTATCGAAAAGTACCCTTCGATTATTACATAATTATTACTTAATTGATATGAATTAAATATAATAATTAACGGTATACGCTAATTGATAATCTTATTAGATACTATTCAATTTGAAAAGATAACACCACCTATCAGTATTACATAAATAATCGTGTTATAATAATTGTTTTCTTATCTGTTACAGGAGAGAAACCGTATCAATGCACGTGGGAAGGATGTACGTGGAAATTTGCACGTTCGGATGAGCTTACGAGACACTATCGCAAGCACACTGGCCAAAAACCGTTCAAGTGCCATCTCTGTCAGCGATCGTTTTCTCGGAGCGATCATCTCTCTCTGCATATGAAGAGGCACTGATTAGCTAACGTCCGAACGACGATGATTATTAGATACTACAGAGGAAGAACAGAGAAAGAAAGAGAACAAGAGAGAAAAGGAAATAGAGAGAGAGAGAGATAGAGAAAGAGAGAAACGGTGGATAGAGAAAAATGAAGATTCTTTCAAGCTCGAAACTCATCGATGCAACCACCGAAAAATCAATATTTAAAGACTACGACGACGGAAACGACGATTTTACATCGGGACCTGAAGAGCTTAGGCACTAAATATAATAATATCGTTCGATTATGAATGACAATGCCTGGCTGATTGAAATTAGAGATGAAAGTTGAAGAATTTTTAGATTGTTCGTTAGATTTAGAGCTTTTTCCTTCTTTGTTTCTTTTTTCTTAACTTTTCTTTTCTTTTTAACATTACGATTATCACGAAATGATCATATATATTTGTTCGTATCACGCCTTTCCACTTTTTCCTTAAAACTCACGACAGATATATAATTTTGCTATTTTATTTTGATTCTTCTCGCCAATCGAATTTTTATGTAGTTTCGCATTCACTGCTTTTCATTTTTCTCGGTATGTTTATTTTTTTTTTTTTTTTTTTTTTTGAAATTTGTTACATTCGTTTAACAACAAACTCGTCCGTAAATTTTGACGAGTTAAATGACGACTCAAAGTCTTACACTTTTAAATTATTAAACATAAGTTAGAAAAAAATAAAAAAAAAAAAGATTAGAAAAAAAGAGCGAAAACAAGATAAAGTTGATCGAAACGTTTAGAGAAATTCGCAAAAATATCATTGATCGACTTTTAACTATAATACATACATACTTCGATCATTATGCACAAAGAATTTCGCGTTTAGAAACGGACAATCATTTGCGTTTCGTTGAACGAAAGATTAGAAGACATTCTAAAAGGTCAGTATTACAAGTGCATTAAGCAATATCGTCGTGGCATTAAATCAATGCTTCTTCGTATATATATATATATATATATACGATATACATTAGTCGTGCGCTCTTCGATCGTTCGAAAAATTGTTAAAAAGAAAAAAAAGAATAAGAAGAGCCAAACGACGACGTAGGCGTTAGTTCGTCGAAGGAATAATTTTTAATAGCCTCACGTCAAGGTGCCAAATATAGGAAAAAAAAAGATAAAAGATAAATAAATAAATAAAGAAACAGTGTAAAAACTTTATATAGAGATACCTGTTTAAAATTGTTAAAATTAAGTAATCGATTGTAAATAAAAATAAGAGACGCTCATATCAGAATTTTTTTTGTAGACGATCTCGACAAATATCTTGAAATTCGAGCTTCTTGAATAATCGTGATAGATAATTTTGAATGAAGACGGCAACCTTGACGTTAAAGCCTAATTGAAACAAGCTTCGTTTAGCTCGAGAGAGAGATACAATCGAATAAAGAGATATAAATTCTACTTTGCGCTTCGAATGTAAAAAGGATCGCAAATATCACGGGACCTCGCAAATCAGCACGCATTTACTCTCGTAATTACTTTGTGCTTAGTTAAATGTAAACACGATTTTCGAAGATAAGAAAGGGATGGATGATAGGTAAAAGAGAGAAGGATTGCTCGAATGAGGATCGACTTGATTACAAGCGAATTGATTATGTGTGATTACGAAGCGGATTGATTTCCTTGTTTTTTTTTTTTTTTTTTTTTTTTATTTCGCTAATACGCTAATCTATACGTTCAACGTAAGTTGAATGACGACGACAGCGACAGCGACTGCGACGGCGACGGCGACGGCGACGGCGACGGCGACGGCGACGGCAACGGCAACGGCGACGATGATGACGACGACGATGACGATGGTAATGAAGATTAGAACGATCGGTGGTGAATTAACTAACATTGTTACATGTTGTATTCCGATAGGTAATAGTGCCTTCTAAGATTAAGGATGAGAACGCTGCGTTAGGCCTTAAGTATTACTGCTAGTGCCTTAAGTCACGCGAATCTTCGTGCTTGTACACCTTTCATAATCCGACCCTTCGAATCCTCGCCCGAAGGAACGGGCTAAATTTTCACAACTCGTATGCGTTTAACGTTAACTTCTCGATGCGAAAATCGCAAATCGTGCTCGAACTTTCACTCCTCGTGACTCGCCGCTCCACACACTGTGGTGGTGTCTAGTTCGTCGATCGGTCTGTCGTCGAAACTTGAAAACTTATTTTACTAACCGTTCGAATCTTAACTGTTTTCTAAAAACAAAACAAAAAATATATCTAATCCTCATTATTTTCAAATTAGCAATATCCCATCTGAAACATAGAGAAACGTAATTATTTAATAATATCACGTGTGAGTCACGATTAGTTTTCCTTCTTATATAAAATATATTATTATTACTACCATTACTATTATTATTATTATTTCAGTCGTAAATCTTTTCCCACGCGCGATATACATAATTGAATTTCCGGAATGGAGGAGGATAAAAATGTATGAAGGCCCTGGGGATATCGGTCTCGTTAAAGAAAGCTAATCGTAAAGACACGAGGACGGGCGTGTCTTGTTGGTCGGTGCAAAAGCGCGAAACGCAGACTAGCCGCTACGCTCCGGGTAGCTTGTAAATAATTTTCGCATCGTCGTCCGCGCGAAATTCAATCTGAAAATGGACGAGGTGCCACCCAAGAGGCCGTTTTACGATCTTGATGACTGATACCGTTGTACCTTCCTTGTAGGGAATTTCTTCGGGGCTTGAGCAGCCGACAGTAATCTGAGCGCAGTGCGGGCGATGAGAAATGTATACTGACGTCACGCCGACACCATCCTTGATCATTATCATTTTTTTTTCTCCTACTACTCGCGCAAACGCACGCCAGGTCGTGCACTTACTTATGTATATAAAGTAGACCCCTTTCAACCCTTTCCCTCCTTCAACCCCCTCCCTCCTTCTTTAAGCTTCTTCTTATTCTGCTTTTGCTTCATCTTCTTCATTCTTACACGTTACGATTTCAAATACGAGATCGTCCTTAAATCTGAGAAAAACTATTCTATTTCAACTAACTATGACGATCGCGTGCGTTTTCATTTAAACGAAAAAATCATTCGACTTGAGTTTCACGACGGTAATGCGAAACCTATTCGATCTATTTACTATTATAATACTCGCCCGGTCGAATCAATAAATGGCCAAAAAAAAAAAAAAAAATATGAAAAATTAAGGATTCAAATTTACCGTCCGATTTTGTTCTTTCTAAAATGGCCGATCCAAGGAAAATTCTAGCATCTCAAGTGCCTTAAAAGATGTTATTAGACCGGTCGAGATCCTTTCGAGATTCTATTAGCTAAGAAATCATTTTTCGTTGCCGATTATTAAGAGATTATCATCGATTATCGATTTGGAAAGAATATCGAATTAATATTTAAAAATAAAACAACAAAAAAAGATTAGATATTATATATTATAATCGTTCGATTTCCTATTTTGGAAATAACTCTCGCTAACGGTTCCTAGATTCGTCCTAAAAATTCATTATTTATCGTTCGTGTTATTAACTTCGTTATCGAAAATTTCATTGTTGTTATATTAACTAATTACTTTCTTCGTTCGTGCATTTAAAAAGATGCATCGAATTATAATATCGCAGGGTAGAAAGAGTTTCATACACGAATAATCTATATAATAACTTAAATCTAAGAAATATTTAACAATAATTTACTAGAGCCTATGCATCGCTATGACATACAAATATTTATTTCTTCACTTTTCTAAGTCAAAATTATATAATTGCATACGTTTCCTCCTCTCATAGCTCATATCCTATAATAAAATTTACTAAACAATTATCAGCGTTAATCTGTTCAAACTACAATGTTAGAAAATATTACGTGAACGAAAATGATAAAATATAAAAAAACATAGCGATGCAAAGACCGGTATATATAATAACATTTAATAACTTATTTAAAACGAAAGAATGAAACTTGTTGTAGTTTTAATTGAATTTTCCTGAAAAGACACAACACATAGTATATCTCCTTTGAAAAAAAAAAAAAGAAAAAAAAACTAAAAGACGAATTATTTATTTACAAGGGTCTAATCTAAAGTTTTTATGTGAATGGACAAATTCTTCTAGATGATTATAAAAATCAAATTTTAGAAATTGTTGGACATATTTTTTTTATATTGTAAAAATACAAGCTAAGCTTGTTTTAAGAGAAATTGATTTTTAAAATCATCTAGAAGAATTTTTAATTCATTTAGAAACTTTTGATCTACCCTTAATCTCTTTCCTCTTTCTTTTTTTACTAACTTTACTCTATTTCTTTCACTACCATTTATTTACGTCTTCTTCTTCCCTTATTAAACTCCTATTCTTGAAATTCATCGTTCGATCGACATAGCTGAATTCGTTGTAGAATTCATCCTTTTGACGAAATGTGATGAGCGTTGAGTTCTTGAAAAATCATAAACTATTGGTAAAAGAACAAAGTAAAATGTGATTACAAATTAGGTGAAAAATATTATTTATGCTCCTCTATGCTTTCTCTCCCATTACTTTTTTTTTTTTGTTCTTTCGACATTTTCTTGTACGATTATTTATCCTAAAAAAACAAAATTCTAATTAAATGCGTAATCAGCTCGATCGACGAACGATTAACTTAAATAATTAATGTTACGATTAAAATTCAGGCCTATGCATTGTACTGCATGACGAATAATAAACGAAACTATTAGAATATAAGAATAGCCAATATAGAGGAGCAATAATTATTGTAAATAAATATGTAAAGTTTATCCGTTGAATATCTCGTTGATGGATAATTAGAAAAAAAAAAGACAAAAAACTATAGTCTAGAATAATCTATGTCGCGATATAACTATATATGTATAATATATTAATTAATATAATATCAATGGGGGCCAGTAATTCTCTTTTTCCCTTTCTCTTTCTCACTCTCACATTAACTGTTTCTTGCTCTATCTCTCTCTCTCTTTCTCTCTCTATCTCTATCTCTAATCTGCGCTCTTACAATTAGATCTCGCACACACACACACACACACACACACATACATATATACGAACTATAACGAGCTGCGTCGAGTAACTAAAATTCCAAATTTTCCTTCTACATTCTTTTTCTAACTTTCACGAAGTGTTTTTTTTTTTTTTTTGTTACGATTTTTACCTTAACACGTCTAAACGCATACTGTGACTCGAGTTATGTATATCCAGGCGAACGATCTACGTTAAGGACAAACAATGTTCTTATATATCCGTATCAATTCTAACTTTCACGAGAGGACTGCTTTCTTACGATTCTTACCTTAACACGTCTTAGACAAGTACTGTGACTCGAGTTATGTATATCCGGGCAAACGACCTACACGTCGAGGATATAACAAATCTATGAACTCGTATCAATGAACTCGTTTAAATGAAATACAACAGTTCTTAGAATTGAAATAGAAAAGAAGCGAAAATTTGGAAGATGAAAAATAATGGTAACACGACTGCGAGCCACTAACTATTTTATTCTACGTATTGTTTATGTTGCGTATAAACGTAGATATATACACACAACAATAATTAATTAATAATAATAAAAATAATGACATAATAATAATAATAATAATATTAATAATATAATAATAATAATATAATAATAATAATATTAATAATAATAATAATAATAATAGTAATAACAATAGTAATAATAATATATTATGAGCTCTCACACACCGTGTATAAAGAATCGCATTGAAATAAACTTTATACTTTCTACCGTTCTAACGCTATTCTCGTTCGCCGACGTCTTCTATCGCGTCGTCAGGGAAAATCCTCCCGTTAGTGCATTAAAATAAAAAAATGTCTGTATATATACATATGTATGTTTCTATTATACATATGTATTTATACAATAAAATATATATATATATATATATATACGTATATATAAATAGAGACAAATATAGATTTATTGTAAATGTGGTTGTAATAATCTTATTACTGTTATATCGATATCGATGTCCTTGATTTGGATAATTTATTTATTGCAACGAAAGAAAGAGGATGAAAGAAAGGTAGAAAGAAAGAAAGAAAGATACGAAAGATTGTATAATTTACACTAACAAACACATACAGACAAACACATACACACATACTCTCTCTCGCTCTCTCTTAAAACGAGAGAAAGGAGATCATAGCGAAAAATACTAATGCATTACGCACGAAATTATATAAATATATACATACATACATCTATATATTTATATACATTATATCGTAACGCGTTTGTGGAAGCGGTTCTTTTTTTACGAAAAAAGTCCTAAAGATATTTCGACGACGTAAGATTAAAGAGCGCATATTAAATACTATAAACTCCTTTATGCGTTTCCTAGTTAACGGAAATATAATTCATCTTGGCAAAAAGCGAATGACCGTAAAGGTATGATCTATTTGGATCGTGCCGCCGATCCACGGAACGCGCCAATCGATAATTATTATTATTATCGAAATGATGGTTATATATTTTAGATAATGTTATTATCATTATCATTATTATGATTTTTATTATTAATTGCTACTATTACTATTATTATTGTATTTGGCAGGGTTACGACATTAAAAATTGAAAAAAAAAAAATCTCTAATGTGTCTCTATATTTTTTTTACCCTTATTTCCCCTACCTGCAATAAATAAATAAATTTACAAAAACAATATGGTGTTAATTATTATTAAAATCTCTCAAAATAAATATATAAATAATTGTACCTGTAGAAACGTTAATAGAGAAAGAAAGAAACCTAAACAGAAAGTCGATGGTCGTCGATACTCGTGGCAACGAAATTAATTTGTCCTTCGTGAATAGCTCATTAAAAGTGAGCAAAGAGCAAGTTACGTTACGGTGGCACGAGTTTGTCTCAAGTGGCGGCTGTCGTCGGTCAATCTGCCGTATAAATGCATCCGCGTGTCCTCGTTAACGTCTCCTCCGCGTTTTACGAATCGGACGGGCGACCGGAGGCGTTTTGCGGTGTTCGTGTGTTGTTGTCGGTAAATAAATGTGAAACAACGAACAGTGTTGGTACTTGGGAGAGACGGTTCATGGCGATTCTGCGCGGTCACAATACGATCATTAGGCTATTTTCCAGAGTATAGCACCGGTTAGTCGCAATATCTTTCTCTCTCATTCTTCCTCTATCTTAGCTCAGGCTACCTCTTTTCCTCTCTTAACACAGCAACGTATTTGTCCCGTCTGGCAAAGGGGCTTTCTGCGCGCTGGTATTCACACAACTTGTAAGCTATTCTCCATAGTCGGTAAGTACAAATCCTTTCTGTATAGCTGCATGAGAATATTTGTAGTTACGAACAGCGACTATAAGCTAGCGAGTCAGCTACCTAGGTACTAACTTAAACGGTACTATAATGAAATTCTCATCTCTCTCTCTCTTTCTCTCTTTCTCTCTCTCTCTCTCTCTCTCTCTCTCTCTCTCTCTCTGTATCTCTATCTTTCCCTCCCTTTCTTTCTCTTTCTTCAATCTATTTCTATTATATTTCTTATTTCAAAGTCAAGCTCCATTTGATATACGAATTTATATGAAAAATAGATAGATATTTTTATTCCAGTCAATCCAATAAAAATCTTATAAGGAATGTACGATTATATACACTATCCGTAGCTACTAGTTCAAGTTATAAGTATGGAGTAAGCATAGCCGTAAAGAGAGTCCTGTCGTATTCCAAGAGCAAAGTGCGATGTCTGACGGTGATCTTGTTACCGCAAAAGTGTGCGCAATAAACAGGAGACTCCGTCGTTCGCGGGTGCCATCCTGAGCTTCGTAAACTCATGCCAAGTTCTTGGACAATGTTAGCAAAAAGGGTACACAACAAAGCCGCTTATGGTAGGTAGTACAAGAAACTCGTACTTACTACCATGCCATTCGTATCGCGTCCACGTGTCTTCCGCGTCACCGTACGATCGATGGTACCCATTTCTATCAGAAAATGGAGTACTTACTATAAATCCTCCGTACCGAAGGTAAGCAAAAAATTATTCGTTTATAGAATCCCTCCTCTCTGACTCGACAGTGAAAACTATATTTACGTTAAGGTATGTGACGTTACATCTGGGGTGTATCTCGGACCAGCTGTTAAATCCTATTAACTACCCAAACGATAACAAACGAGCCAAAGCGAAACTTCAGATTTCTCCTGTCATTTTTATCATCGAATTTCTCAACGATGCATGCAATCAAAAAAAGGAATGAAGAATCTATCTGTACGTCTGCTAGAAGTAGAAACGTTAAACGTAATCAAGCTAAAAATAGGAGGAACGTCAGACGAATGAATTAACACGACCTAAGATCACGTATATCGATATGTCTATCAATATCTAATAATTACATATCTTGTACCGTTGCATATCCTATCATATTAAATATTTATTTAAAATCATCGCTATTAATGACTACATAGAAAGAAGAGGATCTTTGAAAGAAGTAAAAAAAGAAAAAAAAAAGAAAAAAAGAAAAAAGATAAGTCAACGATATTTCATAGATAAATATACGAGCGATTGAAAATAGTGAAAGGGAATTTAGCGGGAACACAATAATGACGCTCTGAAACGCTAACTTGGAATACATTAGCGGCGTAGTAGCGTGGTTTCGAAAGAAGCGATATCTGCATACGTTCGACGAAGGTATCGGGAGCGCGTAGAACTTGAGGCAAGAGTAAAGGCGCGGACAAGGCTGAGAAGGCTAAAGAAGAGGAAAAGGGAGGGAGGTCTTACCGAGCAAAGGAGGCGATCGTCGGAGGCTTCGTACCACCAGCAGTAGCAACAGCAGCAGCGGCTGCGGCTGCAGCAACAGCAAAAGCAACAGCAACAGCAACAGCAACCGCACAGCAGCGCGTAGAGTAGGTACTACCTACCTCCGGACGTTTTTACTGCTACCCAGCTCCTAATGGGATCGAGTCTCCATAATTGAATTTACGAACGAGCCGTATACCCACACTGCGCTCCTACATTTTCTATGGACCGTCCTAAGGGCACACCACGTGACATTCCCATCGCCTCCAATGAGCCACCAAGTATCCTCGTCATTTCCTTCATCCTTATTCTTTCCATGACTTTAAACTGCCTTTAGGGTGGAGCTCGAGGTGTAGCCTGAAGTTTCTTTTTCTTTTCTAAATCAAGAAGAAAAGTAATTGATTGAGGATAGGATGATTAGAAAAGAAGTATCCAGTAGAAAAGAGAATAAATGATAGTAACGATTGAAACTGGCATCTAGATGTACTTAAAAGAAAAAAAACTTAGAAGAAGAAAAAGATAGAGGAGAAATACAGGATAGGAAAACGCGAGAACGTCGATACTCTCTCAACGTTCTTATATCCTACCAAAGAGACTTCTCTACCTAATTAGATTAATCTAACGCATATAAACGCTACCGAGTTTGGTCAACGATAATGAAAATAGAAGGTCGATCAGTGATACCTTATTACGAGAATTGTCGATGATAAATATGAAAGGAATGACGGTAATAAGACGAATCACCATAGCCATGTGTTGGTTTGTTCGCCGAAAACGTAGAACCTTGCGGCTGCATAAATTTCCCTGGCGCTCTCGGTTTGTTACGATGAAATATTCGTTTGCGTACGGCGTTCCGCATATATTCGAGCGTAACGAATCGTTCGAAGCGTAAGCGAATATTATTAATCGCGGGTACTAGTTCGCACGGATATATATTTGTCATCATTAGCTGCTCAGGAGAGTGTACACATACACACGCACATATATATATTCCGGGTGTTTGTACATGCTATAATCCGAAGCTTATAAAGCCATGGATGTTTTAAAGGCGTCGGCGGGTTAGCTGGAGGCAATGCTGCTGCTTCTTCGAGATAAATCTTAAAAAGAGAAAAAGAGAGAGAGAGAGAGAGAGAGAAAGACAAAAAGAGAGATAAATAAAGACGAAGAAACTTTCGGTAACTTTCGAACTCTCGATCGCTGTTGTCAGCATATCTTCTCCTCTTCCCCATCTATTCCCTTCTTTATAAAGGTGATAGCATTTACCAAGTTTCGTTATTCCAATACCGCGAAAGGATACTGGTAATGGTCAATGAGGAGAGGTCGTTTATTTCTTTTCACCTTCGTTCCCTCCACAAGTCACATCTCTGGAGAGAAATCCAGCATGCGGGAACGTTTCGTTTGTGATGCATCAGATCGAAGATAGCGGACACGACCTAACCACGACGAAAGACTGCCAAGAGCATTTCACCGGAAGCATTTATATTTACGATGATTTCTTTCACGTCGTAAAGAACCACGTGTACCGAGAGAATTCTCTTTGATATTTCAACTCTATCCAGAATATAATTATACGCTCGATTAACGTTTAGATTCTTCTCATTCTACATATCTTGATTACATTCGATGCGTTCCGCGAGTTCTTGAAAAGAGGATAAGTACGAAGATAAATACGAGTTCTTCAACTAATTCCCTTTTTCTATACACTATTCTTCTTTCTATTAAATCGAAATTTGGATTTAATGATACGCTAGTTTATAAAATCATCGTAACTTTCTTATTAACTATACGTATCAAAAAAACAAAAAAAAATAAGAATATTTATTATTTCCTTAAGAAAATATGCCTTTTTTTGAGTTTTAACATACGTATTAGTAAAAAGTAAAAAATTCTTTTTACGAGTTCATAATTATCCATACGCGATTATTTAAAGATCTGTCTGGTTTTTGATCGACAAGAAAATAATCGTATCGTATTGAGAGTAATAGAATAATATCGTATTTCATAGTTCAACGTACGGACTCGTAAGTTTAACATTATAACAACGTTTATATATATAAATTATATTCTCGCATATATCGTGTTGTATAGTTAGGTATCGCATAAAGGTATACAACCCTTTCTCATAACTCGCCAACGAAAGCGAATCGTCTTTTTGCACGACCAGAAAGACGTCGTAGTTAGTCGTACTACGAATATGCTATGAGCCTATTTGATTGCGAACGTTATAAGATATCCGTAGGACGGTAGTAGTTATAAATACAGCTATGTATTACATATATGTATCTTATATATGTACATTACATAGATGTATGTGTGGTAAGAGAAGGCTAGTAAATAAGTACGAGAGAGTGACGATATAATTTTAGCTAGGCGTTAGAAAGTGAATTACGAAAACGTCCACGGCTCATAAATGCGTACCACCGTTGCCCATTAACTTTGCTTGCTTTTCATTTGCAACGAACTTTAGAGAAGACAACTTTGCTGAGTATTTAGAAAGAATCGAATGAACAATCGAAGGATATACTGTTTTTTTTTTCTCAACGCGATAGCGTTCATATAGAAAAGCATCGCTTTAAATTACTTTCAAAAAAAAAAAAAAAAAAAAAATAGAAAAGAAAAAAAAAGAAAGAAATAGAACTACAACGAAGTAAGAAAGTTTATCAATTCTTGCACTGCGTCGATACTAATCAAAGGCATGGACCTGAGCAATTACAAGAGTAATTACCTCGATATTATACAACGTTCGATCTCGGCGAGTATAGGCTTTCTAAAAGCGGTGAACGAAAGCACGTAGAGATAGGTATACAGGTAGACCTATAGGTATAGCAGACAGACATTTTTAAAATAAGTACCAGAGAGCCAAGCTAATAATTCACGCGGCCGGTAATTACTCTTCGATATAATACAGCTCTAATCGGCTAATGAGCCGCGAAACTATCCTCGATGTGAGCTCGATCGAAAATCCGATCTTCCTTCGTCTCCCTTCTATCGATACTCATTTGCTTGCTTTTACTCTTCTACGCATTCAAAAGGTATTCGTTGCCGATGTTGGGCGAAAAGTAAACTAATAAATAAATAAATAAATAAGTAATCTATAATTTTGCATCTCTTATCGAAGGCACGTCGACACGAAGATATTTCCTGGATCCATGGACATATAAATGAGGAAAGAAGGATAAAAAGGGGGTGAGGAGAGAGAGAGAGAGAGAGAGAAAGAGAGAGAGGAGACAATTATGCGACTTTCGTATCACGAGGAAGAAGAGACGTAACGTATGTCATATCTCGTGATCTTTACGACGCCGATGATCGTTCGAGCGACGGCTGAGGGGCTAACAATGTCGAAACCTTTCCTTTAGCTCACGAGAATGGAACTAACGTGGAAAGCAAGAGTGCGAGATGACAACGACGACGACGACGACACGACGTCCTGGACGAGTGAGATTATCGGTCACGTCGAATCGCACGAGTCTCTCACAAACGCTAACGATTTTGTGATACAAGTCCTTTGATCATCATCATGATAATAATGATGATGACGATTATGATGATGATGATAATGATGATGATAATGCTTTACATTATAGTTATTGCAAATTTTTATAAAAAAAGAATAATTACGATTGATATCTTGTAAATGATTCTTACCCAAATAAATCTCTTGTCGTAAAAATAAATGTCCAAGAAAAATGACGATGAACTAGAATTCAAGCAAATAAGTAATTTATTACATATTCCCTCCTACCTTTGTTATTAAATCTTTCTTATGTTCTGTGGTTACCTTAACAACAAACAACCTTCTTTTATCCACCTTACGTCTCGAAACTGTCTACTTTTCAACTTTAGGAACAAACCCGTGTCGCGTTTCCCACGGCACGCTAACACTCGTTAAATTGCATACGTACACGCATATGCAATAAGCGTACGCTCTTAAAAAACACCTTGCATTTTTTATCCGTAATATTAAGAAGTCGTTGTGATGAGAAAATAAATTTCATTTTTAAATCGAGATATGATATTGAGCTCTTCCAAAGAAATTATTGCTTTCGGTAATTTGATCTAATTCAGTCTTCTATAGTTTAAAGGTATTTCGTAAGGTGTTATTAATTAGCATGCCTCTTTGTGCGCATGCACCGGAGAACGAAGGAGAAAGCATAGATCATATTTTATTGGCCGTTTACGACCACCGACGATGCTATTTACTCGGCTAACTACAATCTAACTACTCGTCTAATTCAGTAATTATCTTTATTCACGAACAATGCGAATTCCCTTACGCGATATTAATTATTAACACCACGTTAATCGTCCTATTCAAAGAATATTAAATATTTCGTTTTGGTTTGACGACATTCGAATTGAAATCTTGAAAGTTGAAATACACTAGAACAGATAATTAACTTCTAATCTTACGTATTTTGAAGCTCGTAAAATAATATGTGACGTTTATCCACAGTAATATGATGCTCAAATTTTAATAATTATTTACCAGCGATCCACAAGTAGACCAGGAAACTTTGTTCGAGCTCATACGAACGATATCACAGTAATTTATCGTGGCAATAAACGTAATCGCAGTAGTTATTTACCTATTTGATGATTCCATCGAGTGAAAGTTGCATACATTCTGCGATTCGTGGTGCAGTACTAAATCCTCCCTCCCCCTTCTTCTCCTTTGCATTGCTCACCGTTGGAAGAAGGTCTCGTTCAAACGAGGGCGTTTAACATCCACCATCATAAAATAATCGACTTCTTAATACATTTCTATGAGTATAAGCAAAAAAAATGTAAAATAGTTTCTTAATGATTCACGTTGGTTCTCTTTAACAAATTATAATAAAAAAAAAGAAAAAAATTAGAAAAAAAAATAAAAGAAAATAAAAAGGTAAACTATTCTATATATCTGGGTTAACTGTCTTTCGTTGAGTACAACATATATCTGTCTGATATGATGAGATGTGACGTTTTAAATGAAGCTACGTTCTCGGTTACGGACGAGCTAACCCATTTTTAACGAGATATTTCCGCATAGTCGCGTTAGTACGGCCACGCACGCAAAGATATTTCGACACCGCCCCTGTCGACCATGTCGGCGCTAAATGAACCATCAGGGCCGCTATAAATCCTTGGATTATCAGATGAGCAGCCACGGAGTTGGCCGTCCCGGATATAACGAGGGACCACCGCCCAGTGTAATGGAAGCACTCGCTGTCGACGCTCGAAAGATACCTTCGAGATTGGACCAAACCACAAAGCAGCTCGTCCTCGTCCTCGAACTCGAACTCGTCCTCGTCCTCGTCCTCATCTTCGTCCTCTTCTTCCTCCTCGACATCTCGACGATTCGAATCCCAAACGCCACCTGACACACGATCTTTCCCTCTCACTAAATTCTCTTTCTTTTTTTCTCTTTTCGTTGCATTCAAATACTTAAAATTTGGTTCAAAGATGCAAAAAAAAATGTTTCATCAATTTCACTAACTTTTAAATACAAATTTCTATTGTTTTATCTAAATTTTATATTTACGATTTAATGAAAATATGAATAAAACTATTGAATAAATACATGCTAAGTCCAATGCAAGTTCAAAGTAACTTCCACAATTCTAATAGTACAGTAATAGTTAGATTTCCAACGACTAGATATGTCACATCTTCGTCGAAATCTGTCGAGGAACTCGTCCAAGTTGACCTGGATAAAGACGAGAAACATTGTTAATTACACGCTCTTGGTCACTATCGATGCCGGCTACCGTAGGGAGTAACTCAGCCTCAGGGTCCTCTGAGCTCGTTGTAAAGATGGCATCGTGCACACTAACGAGTAACAAGTGGCGTGACGTTTCAGTTAGGCTTTACTCTCTACTTCTTCTTCTTCTTCTTCTTCTTCTTCTTCTTCTTCTTCTTCTTCTTCTTCTTCTTCTTCTTCTTTTTATTCTTATTCTTATTCTTATTCTACTTCTTCTCTTTCCATCTTTATTTCCTTTAGCATACTCACAGCCCTGCTAAAGAGATATCGGTATGCCACGAGGAACTACCTATCGCCTGGACTAATTAACGCTAAGATTCATTATCGACACCTTAGCCACTACTATATTGTCTTAATTTCAGATTAAAGATATTTAGTAACCTTCAAAATTAATTTCCCATCCAAATTTCTATTTACCAACAAATCTATATTAATGAATTACATTTAATTACTACAACGTTTTCCTATTTTTCATGTTGTCGGTATCTCATAAGAATTAAATCTTGATCGCGTAGACCTCTTTTTATATGAAACATGAAGAAAATTATATTAGTAAAATATTCACGATGTTATATGAAAAGATTCAACGTTTTTGTTAACGTTAAAAATATTCTTGTTTTAATAAAAAGTCTATTATGTTAACTAGAAATTTGTTCGAGGCGCAAATAAGCAAATGGTCAGTCGAAGTCGCCATTTGTAAGCCGCAGACACACGTACTTTGCATATATATGCATTTGCACGCAGCATTAAGTTAGTTACGCTTAAATGCAAATTGATGTGTTAATCGATCTGTTTAGAGCCAGCAACCGTGTCTATAACGTACCTGTCTAATCCATTTCGTTATCATCTTGAAATATCTAAATGTATATTTTCTCAGTCAATCGATTCCCACGTACTTCGGTATTAGGGCTTGCGAAAATGTAGAAAGGGTTGTAGATCTTTAGGCGTTATAGATTTAAGGTTCTAGGTTTTGTCCAACTAACGAACAACTATTAATAAAGATATAAAAAAAAAGTCGAACAACAAATTTCTGTAAAAAAAAAATAAATTACATTTATTTTATTATTTGTAAGAAAAGATTAATTATTTATTTACAATAAAATGGTCCTGTTGGAAAAGAAATTCCCCCTTACCAACAGCCTCCGTGGCGCAATCGGCTAGCGCGTTCGGCTGTTAACCGAAAGGTTGGTGGTTCGAGCCCACCCGGGGGCGATTTTTTTTTATATCTAATCTGCAAAGTTTTATATAAATTTTAAGAAAGAAAAATAACATCTAGTGATTAACCTAAAAACAAATTTATAAGTTAAATTAACCAAGTATAAATTAAATTTCGTGGAAAATATTCATTACAAAATCTTTTTATAAAATGTGTATATGTAAATGTATTAAAAACAAATTATGTATTTAATGGTAAAGAAAATTACATTTGATAATACTTGTATTAGCAAATATAATAAAATAAAAAGTAAATATAATATAATTTTTTTGCTGGACACTAAAAGTAAATTTTGTAAAAGGTTATCTTTTGTTCCGAAACCAATCAATAAAATAACCTTAAAAATGTATTACAAAAACATATTTCTACCTTATCGACCGAAGTTAAGCATCTTGTGTTCTGACAAAAAATACAGAAATATATAAAAGTTCTTAAGTCTTCTTTTTTTACCACATTCATTTTAGTAAAAAGCCTGATCACCAGTAGGCGATAATAAGTAGAATACTGCTAGAATACTGAATTCTTTGATATTATTTTGTTATTTCGTTAAGTACCTACTATCGCCCACTGGTGGTCACGGAAGTAACTAAATAGAATCTAGTCACAAAAAAGTGGACTTGTGAGTTTCTATATACTTCTATATTCTTTGTTACTGGACAAAATTGAAATCAGAATTTAATATGGTAAAATGAGTAACACATAACTTTGACTGAACATTACTTTTACTTTGTCTTAAAAACAATAAGAAATTAAATATTAAAAGAAATAATATGGATTGGTTGTTCAAGTCTTATTACTTGAAGGCTGCTGTATAAGATCCTCATTTAACTCCAATCGAAAGTTTCGATATATCGATTCTCGAACCATTAGTTCAACACGTAGTGTTTCATAGTAAGCAGTAGTAGTTTGTTATATGCAATAGTTTGTTTCTTTATACTGTGAGAGAAAAAGTTTATAATAATTGAAAGATTATTATTTCAGTAAAGACTTTATATTTGTTTAGTATTATTTAGTAAGAAGAAAATAAATTATGACGGAAGACAAGACTGAATTCGTAAGTTTATGAGGTTTTCTTACATATATTTATGCTATCGCTTAGATAACCTATTTTTGGCGTATATTTTATTAAATATTTGCCAAATCGTTTACACATTTTCTTTAAAGTTACTTAACATAAAATATATTACCATGAAAATATTCATTACAAAGTCTTTTTATAAAATGTGTGTATGTAAATATATTAAAAACAGTTTATTTATTTAATCGTAAAGAAAGCTACATCTGATAATATTTGTATTAGCAAATATAATAAAATAAAAAATAAATATAATGCAATTTTTTTGCTGGACACTAAAAAAGTTTATTTTATGTTCTGAAACCAATCAATAAAAGAACCTTATACATGTATTACAAAAACATATTTCTACCTATCGACCTTAATTAAACATCTTGTGTTCTGACAAAAAAATCAGAAATACATAAAAGTTCTGAAGTCTTTTTTTTTTAATCACATTCATTTTAGTTACTAGCCTGACCACCAGTACGCGTTAATGGTAGAATACTGTAGGGACTCTTTAGGAGGGACGCGCTGTACACATTGCTAAGTGACAGGAACTCGTGTAGTCACGTGATTGCGCGCGAATGATTCAAACATTTTAGTCTGTAAACAAACGATAAGTTATAGGTTAGGTTTGTACATTTATACTTGTAATTATTAAATGAGTAAATTAAACTTACAACTATAGAAAACTACTAAAAAAAAAAAACAAAACAATTAAATATAAATATCACAATAAAAACTATAAGTATTCCAAACTTAAACTAACCACAGCCGTTAAACATACTAAAGATAAACATGGCTGCGCGATGCAACGGAAGCAGTTCCCCCAAATTTTCAGCCTAGCAATGTGTATGGCGCGTCCCTCCTATAGGGTCCCTATCGTTAAGTACCTATTATTGCCTACTGGTGGTCACGGAAGTAACTAAAATGAATCTAGTCACAAAAAAGTGGACTTGTGAGCTTCTATATACTTCTATATTCTTTGTTACTGGACAAAATTGAAATCAGAATTTAATATGGTAAAATGAGTAACACATAACTTTAATTGAACATTACTTTTATTTCGTCTTAAAAATAATAAGAAATAATATGGATTGGTTGTTCAGGTCTTATTACTTGAAGGCTGCTGTATAAGATCCTCTTTTTAGCTCCAATCGAATGTTTCGATATATCGATTCTTGAACCATTAGTTCAATCACGTAGTGTTTCGTTGTAAGCAGTAGTAGTTTGTTATATGCAGTAGTTTGTTTCTTTTTACTGTGAGAAAAAAAGTTAATAATAATTTAAAGATTATTATTTCAGTAAAGACTTTATATTTGTTTAGCATTATTTAGTAAGAAGAGATTAAAATATGACAGAAGATAAGACAGAATTCGTAAGTTTATGAGGTTTTCTTACAGATAGTTATGCTATTGCTTAGATAAGCCTTTTTTGGCATATATTTTATTAAATATCTGCCAAATCGTTTACATATTTTCTTTAAAGCTGTTAAATATATTATCATGAAAGTATATTAATTAATTTTGTCAACAAAATTGAATTTGAACATATTGGTCTGAAATATTTTTATAATAACGTATTATTTCTTTTAGGACTGGGGAAATGAAAAGTTGCAACGGGCTCAAAAAACAGTGGATGAATCACCCTATGATTTAGAAGCATGGAGCGTCCTAATCAGAGAAGCTCAAAATAGGCCTATTACTGAAGTTCGATCAGTCTTTGAAAAGCTCATCACTGTATTTCCATCTGCAGGCCGATATTGGAAAATTTATATAGAACAAGAGGTATAGTCGATGTTAGTCGATTTCTACTACAATTACAATGATTTTTATACAATTATATGACTAACGTATTAAATATTATCTTTTCCAGATGAAAATGCGGAACTTTGAAAAGGTCGAAAAGGTATGTTAATATTAATTGTTTGAGTTTTCATATTTAAGTAAAAATAAATTAAATGTTTACGCCAACATGATATTTAGGTTGTTCAGTTAAAATATATAAACACAATATACATTACAATTCTTGCTTATATTACAATTCAAGTTATTAATTATTATATGTAGAACGCAGTGTACATAATATATGTGTACTGTGTCTTACTTTCATAGAGTAGATATAAGTTTAGATTTGAAAAGTATAAGAAAATGATGGTGTTTTTAACCGAACAACATTACTTATTGATGTTTAAGTTTTCTTTTTTACAGTAGCACCACAAATTATATTGTCAGACTAACTTAAAATGTTTCAATATTATCTTACAATGTGATACACAACACTTTACATATCATGTGAGGTGAATAAAAGCATTTTATTTCACCATAAGTTAATTATTTCATTAATTAATAACTGATCTGTTGATACATTTGGGAGGTTGTTTTCTTATGTAAATGATAGGTTTCATTCTCTTATTTTTATGATAGGATAAAATAAAAAAATAATGTATCTAAATGATTTTGTATGTAATGACTTAAGAAGACAACTTTCTGAATATAACAGCCTTATATTCCTTCCTGCGGTACATTCTTTACATATATTATCTGTGTTTAGAATACCTCTAACAAAGTGACAAATGATTCAGAAATTGGTAAATACAGAATTTCTACTGTGAATTTTAAAGTAGCAGTTTATGCGTTCTATACTATTCCTATTTTCTGAATTTTACGGTATCTTAATATCTCATCTACAAACATAAGTTTGTAGTTGATCGATCTAATCAATTACCAAATTCCACAGTTTCCTAGCAGACCCTATCCAATCACAATTATTTGAGGCATTATACATTAATATCCTCAAATAATGTGATATATTTAAAGAGGTAGCATAAGGTGATGATTTTTAATCAACAATCCATTACAATAAAAGTTTATCTTGGATCTTTATTATATATAATATTAATATAATTATTTCATTCACCTTGTGTTGCTTCGTGTTGTCTTCATTTTTTTCTATCGTTTGGGGATCATTCATTTCTAGATCCCACGTAGGTTTGCTAAATTTTTTCAAAGCCCTACCTAAAAAAATAAATAAATATTCTTTATTTTGCGTGGGGCTTATTTTATAGTAATTGTAAATAATGATCACACATCCGTTAAAACTTTTTGACCCAATTGAAATATTGAAGAATATGTTTATGCAATAAACCATTCTCAATTGATGCATTTGTGCATTATTATTTATCCCAATATATATATATATATGTATATATATATATATATATGTATATATATACATTTATGTCTTAAGTATACATATCTATATACATATATATAAAGATATATGCATATACATAGTATTATAACTATTGTATATTGTTACACATTTTGCAAAATAAATAATGAGATTATAATTTTTCTTTTGCTATGACGTGATTTGTACCGATAATATTTTATATATATATAGAAAGAAAACTTGCCTATGTGGGTAAGTAAGGTGGTAGATATGTGTCTTATTTTATGATAGAGTGTTGACAAAAGAATATATATCTTCGGTAATAATAATTCTTTATTGATCAGACTAAATTGATTGTTTTGTCTAACAGCTTTTCCAAAGGTGCCTCATGAAAATCTTAAACATTGAATTATGGAAACTTTACCTTTCTTATGTCAAAGAAACAAAAGCAAGTCTTGCAACGTACAAGTAAGTATGATTCTTCAATCTATTTGAATAAGTTCATTATTAAAGAATTGAAATATAAAATAAGCATAAACAATAATTATTCATTTTGAAGGGAGAAGATGGCACAGGCTTACGACTTCGCTTTAGATAAAATTGGAATGGATATTCACTCTTATAGTATTTGGAACGATTATGTTACGTTTTTGAAAAGTGTAGAAGCTGTAGGTTCATATGCTGAGAATCAAAAGATTAGCGCTGTCCGTAAGGTAATAAACTATACATATATTTATTTAAATATCTTTTCTAATCGATTACATAGAATTACAACATTTTCATATTTTACAGGTATACCAACGCGGTGTTATTAATCCCATGATAAATATGGAACAATTGTGGAAAGATTACATTGTATTCGAACAAGGTATTAATCCAATAATCGCAGAAAAAATGGGATTAGAGAGATCAAGAGATTATATGAATGCTAGGCGAGTTGCTAAAGAATTAGAAGCAGTAACAAGGGGTTTGAATAGAAGTGCTCCTAGTGTACCACCAACTGGTCATCCAGAGGAAGTAAAACAAGTAATTATTAAAATATTACAAGTCTAGGAAAAAATATTTTTATTAAATATACGAATATTATACTCTTGTGTATTTCAGGTTGAATTATGGAAAAAATATATTGGATGGGAACGTAGTAATCCATTGAGAACAGAAGATACATCACTTGTTGCACGTAGAGTAATGTTTGCAATAGAACAATGTTTACTTTGCCTTGGTCATCATCCTGCAGTATGGCATCAAGCTGCCCATTTTCTTGAACTTAGTTCAAAGATATTGACTGAAAAAGGAGATGTTAATGCTGCTAAAAATTTAAGTGATGAAGCAGCAACAATGTTTGAAAGAGCTACAAACACATTGTTATCCAAAAATATGTTGTTATACTTTGCTCATGCAGATTTCGAAGAAGGTAGAGTTAAATATGAGAAAGTTCATCAAATTTATCAAAAGTTTCTCGACATTCCTGACATTGATCCTACATTGGTTAGTATTCTTAATAATCAAATTAAAAAATGTGATGTGAAAATCTATGTGATAGATCGTTTAAATGATATTTTTTTGACTTTCTAGGCATTCGTGCAATACATGAAATTTGCGAGACGAGCTGAAGGAATAAAATCAGCTAGGACTGTCTTTAAAAGAGCTCGCGAAGATCCACGATGTAAACATCATGTATACGTAGCTGCTGCATTGATGGAATATTACTGTACCAAAGATAAAAATATTGCATTTAGAATCTTTGAACTTGGATTAAAAAAATTCGGTGACAATCCCGATTATATTCTATGTTACATAGATTACTTATCACATTTGAATGGTTAGTATATTTAGATTATATTCTTTTACTTTTTTATTTAATTATATAAGAGTATCTTTTTCTTCTTCTTTCTTCAAAAGATAAATATAAGAGTATGTGTATATAAATATTAATTATATTCGTTATTTATATATTTTAGAGGACAATAATACAAGGGTTTTATTCGAGAGAGTTTTATCTTCTGGAAGTTTGGAACCAGAAAAATCGGTGTAAGTATTTGTTTCTCATAAATATGAAATTTAATTATGTATTTATTTAATATTCACGATTATAATTGTTAAATGAACGTTTCAGTGATATTTGGAATCGTTTTTTGGAGTTTGAATCCAACATAGGAGATTTGGCCAGTATCGTTAAAGTTGAAAAACGGCGTAGTGCCGTATTAGAGAAGGTTTGTATAATAAAGTTATTTTATAGCGAATCTTTTATTTGTACTTATAATTCAATAATAAATAACCGTTTAACCAGTATCGGCGGCAACATATGGGAACTTTTATTTAATTTAAAATAAAACAAAAAAAGATCCCACAATTACATAACTATAAAAATATATTTGTTTAAAATTAGATTAAAGAATTTGAAGGAAAGGAAACGGCTCAATTAGTAGATCGATATAAATTTCTTGATCTGTATCCCTGTACGCCAATGGAATTAAGGTCGATCGGATATATGGAAGTATCTAGCGTAGCTAGAAATTCAACTGGTGCAGTGCCACGAGTACCTGACCCAGAAGAAGCCATAGCATCTTTGCCTAGACCCGATTTATCACAAATGATTCCTTATAAACCAAAAGTAAATGCTTTACCTGGAGAACATCCAGTACCAGGTAAATAAATATATTCTTTTCTTTTCTACAGCATCTTATATACAGCAATCTTATTATATAAGCATTTTCTTTGTTACATGATTTTTGTAATGTTATTGCAGGTGGAACTTTTCCTTTACCACCTGCTGCAGCACAATTATGCACAATATTACCACCACCTGGTTGCTTCAGAGGACCCTTTGTTGCAATAGATTTACTGATGGACGTATTTAGTAGAATACAATTGCCTGATCACGGTAAGTTCTAGTTTAATGTGAAATAAAATTTTTTAGTTTTTACAATTTTATCAACATCTTAGATCAATAGTAATATAAGAATTAATGTTTACAGCACCATTACCAGTTGCGGATAACGGCTGTGACACCAAATTATTCGATTTAGCCAAATCTGTTCATTGGATCGTCGATGAGAGCAACGATGGTATGAGTATTGGTTCCAAACGTAAAAGGACGCGTTTAACTGGGGATGACAGTGAAGAAGAAGATTTACCACCACCTCCAGCGAACGATATTTACCGACAAAGGCAACAGAAACGAGTAAAATAAAGACTTACAATGTTGTTTTTAATTAGAGCAAACGGATCTACGCGAGCTCGTAACGACAAATGTTGGAGAAGAGGGATCAAATATCCTCGCGATATTTTTCATATTTCCTTTTGTTTATATATTAAATAACATCTTTACATAGATGTTGATATGCTGAAAGAAAAAATCAATCGTAATTAATAAGTATAAATTGTAATAATTCCTTGCGTGCTACTGTTGGCACGATATTTTGAGTATATTTGAGTACTATGTACTCCTAAAAATTTCAATATTTTTATATATAGGGTAGTCCACTTAAATATTTTCGATTTAGATTCGATTTCTTTATAAAAAACAACGAAAATATTTAATTGCTATTAATTACTAGACCACCCTGTATATATGTATATACAGGGTGTTCAAAAAAAACCATTCAATATTCACATGGAATTTATTATATTATATTTAATATAATAAATACACTGTATTGATATAAGCAAATAACCTTTAGTAAACATAGGTCGAAAAGTCAACCGTTCTTTGCGTTAATTTTACTCATTTATATATTTACAATGTATATTATATACCATATAGATATTGGATAGTTTTTTTTTTTTGAAAACTCTGTATATTATATATAAATATTATCTATAAATATCAATTCAACTTTTATTCAAATATCTTTAGATAACGTTTATATTTGAAATGTCTAAAGAGAGATAATAGTTTAATTTGAACAAAATTAGGAAGAAAATGTAATATCATTATCAGTATCTAGTATCATTTGTATCTTCTATTTGTCCGATATATTTCATTATGCCCAAATGACAACGTTTGTTAACAATTATTTTGTATGTTGAAGTAGACAAACAAATTTGTACTATATGTAAGAGAAATATTGTAAAATTATTTACAAGCTAGAAATAATGATTGACGATTTCTTGTAAAATAAAAATAATTTAATCCTTTGAGTGCTGAATACTTTTATCTAAAAGGTTTTCTAAGAATGGAATAATTTATTATTAACCAGATTTTTTAATAATAAATTATATTTAATAATTAAAGTTTTTCTTCTTGTGAATATAATTTAATTTAATTAAAATAAACACTAAATACATTATTTTATTTATATGCTTCGAACGACAACGTTAGTAATTTTTACCAAACGCATATATACGTCCATAGCACTCAAAGGATTAATAACGATATATTCTGTTTTTTTTTTTTTTTTTTTTTTTATTATATAATATATACATATATATGTGTAATATATATCTGTTTTATTTTTTTTATTTTCCTATTTCTCTCTTTCATGCAATGTGAACACGATAGGAGAAGCAACCAATCTATTAACTCGTCATCGACGATTCTATTCGCGAATGAGCCGAAATCCGTTAGCAGATATATATGTGTGTATTTCTCTTTCTCTCTCTTTCGATCTATCTATCTACCTATCTATCTATCTTCCTCTCTTCGATAAGAGCGCAATTAAACTTTGATCGGCATTCGTAGTTCGAGTGGCTGGTAATGGCTCCCTTCGGGTTACGCTAAATTGGTCTGCGGCCTTTGAAAATAGTCGGCGTCCGCTGTTAGAGTTGCTTCGAAAACTTGATGAATGATGGAAATCTGCTGGCAACTTCGTTAGCCATTTCCGCAAATTACAATGCAAAATCAAGATCGTGCGAGGTAGCATGACGCTTGGTAATAATGTAGGCTAACCGAACGCGAATCGATATATACATACACATACGTAGTCAGATACATTTGAAATTGAATCGATTTGAAACATTTTATACGGATAGAAGTTTAGTCGATTAAAAAGAAGAAGAAAATTTCTCTCGTTTGAAAGTAAAATCGGTCAATCCAAACAGAATAAAATAACAAGGAGCAATCAACGTGGAAGTAACGAAGCTCGTTTTTGATTACTGAATAATGAAGTGGTAGGTGATTGTAGAAGATCCGATTGAAGATGTGTCTGGGTGTGTACAAGTGTGTGTTGCAAAGGGACATAAAAGGGAGAGAGAGAGAGAGAGAGAAGGAAGGAAGGAAGGAAGAGCTGCAGGAGCTCTATTACGTCGACATAAATTCTGACCACGCTTGGCACGCGCGACTATGGCATAGTTGTGCCTCCATCCGTCTTGAACCAAGATACCTTACATTTATGTTCGACCTGACTAAACCATGAACGGCCAAAGTAAAAATATTCGATATATTTCTCTTTTTTTTTTTTAACTTTATCTCTTTCTTACTCCCTTTATTTCTCTTTTAAAACTTTCTCTTTACGTTTTCCCTGAGTAGTTGTACAACATCAGTAGAGAATAGTGTTTTACTTCGTCTAATTACACCAACTCGTTCGTCATATCTGTTCGTGCATCTCCAAGTGCAGTAAGCACTTTCGTTAGAACACGTTTAATGTTTACACTTTTAATGACTTTTTCAAAAAGTAGTAAACTCGGAGAGAAGCAACTGTGTAATATCTAATGTATTCATGTTCAAGATAGAACGCACAAGTGTTTAGAAATGAAAAGAAAATATTATAGAAATAAAATCCTTAAAAAAGAAGAAAAGAAGAGAAAAGAGATCTCAAATGTTACTTGTCTCTTATTGGAAGAAACCATAACATCGTTTACTAGGAGGACTGTAGTATCTCGCTGAAATTTTCACGACCACCTGAACCCATGGATCCAGGTGTTTTCCTACGGATTCGATAATGTACTCGTTCCTAACACCTAAAGCTATAAAGTATCCTTCTTATTCTCGTATCGAGAAACGCTTGTATTTGTCGCTGAAACTTTTATTATTACTGATAAGTAATAAAAGAAGTTTTAGAAATCTTCTCTGGACTCTCAAATAATTTATTTTTTTAAAGAGATAGATGACTATGATATAATATGACAAAGTCATATCTATTAAAGAGGAAGAGAGAGAGAGAGGAAGAGAGAGAGAGAGAGAGAATAGTCATTAAATCTACTTTCCTATTAGCAGAATACAGTATTATGTCCTTACTTCGTATTGTTAACGGTTTCTTAACGAGCCAAATGCGTGGCACAAAATACGTTGCTCGTTCTTTGTCACGGTATATTTCTCATTGTACTCTTATTAATGTTCTCTTCAACTTTCAACATTATTCTTCTTTACTTGAGATAATTAATAACAATACTTTCTAATATCATTATGCGCGAGTGCGTTCAAAACAAATATTTCACTATTGTTACTGAATTCTTTATTTCCGATTATAATCGATAAAAAATTGCTTCAGGGATACTTTACCGTGGAATATTATTCCTTCTTTTTTAAAAAGCTTCTTAAGAAACGGAAATTTCGAATACAACCGTCACTCGATCGTTCTCCCACGGTTCGACGTTTAATAATTACTTGGTTGCGACGATTTGGATCAATGCTAGAATGTAATCGATTTCCGATAATCGGTTTATTCCTTCAAGCTATGCTCGAACATGAGTATCAACGAGAATGAATTTATCTCTTTCTTTCTTTCCCTTTGAAGATCTTCTCGTTAACGTCATATGTAATACTAGCTTAACTTCAAAGCTTTACAAATATATTGAAATGATTTGTTAAACTCGGTATGAAACATTTATCAATGTGTAACCATAATATATATATAATTATTTCTTTTTTTTTTGTATAGAATAGGTGTATCTACTATACACATTTTACACATATAATTAAGCGAGATATTTAATTTCGGCTTATATTTTTTATTTTTTGTCGAAAGAATAAATTGATGAGTTCCGATTCGAACGTGTATACATATCAGATCAATTGAAAAGATATATGTATATTCGTGTACAATTTAAGTATAATGTTGGTATCTAACGTAGTCATATATTCTTTTCATCGAGAACGATCCTCGCGAGGTTAACGAAGATATCACAAACTGGCTGCTCGGCCCATTAATTCTACAGCGAGAGAGAAAATTTAGGGAGACTCTCGCGTAACCGCCTGGGACGCAACTTGGAGTGGTCTTTGAAACTTTGCTTCTCTATCTCAAGAGGAAGACAAATGACAAGAGCCGAAAGGAGGTTTGGAACTGCTAGTTGGCCTTTCATAGAACGCAAACGCATAACTCTCTCCTACTTTGCCGAAAACGTGGACTGCCACCATCGCGGCCGTTCCATTCTACCAGCTACCGCCTAAGAAGAGTAATTTCGATCCCCACTAAGAACGTCGATGAAGGCAAACGGATATTTGTCGACGTGCCAACTTGCCCCAACGAGCCACATCCTTCTCCGCGAGACAACAATCCGATAGCCACAAGAAACTATAACGTAAGATTAATCTTGTTTTGAAAAAAAAAACAAATCTATTCTAATATTGAATTAAACGTGTCACTTTAATGATGCATTTAAATCATGCATTTAAATATTTATTTGTTATTCCATATTCGAAATTTGTCTCATATTTTTTTACGTATAATTGAAACTATAATGATTATGAAAAAAAAAAACACAAATAAAAAGAAATTTGATCATAGATATAAATTCTTTTGTCAACTTTCCAATCGATAGGTTTGTTAAAGAGAACGAAATATCGATAGGGAAGTAATATTATAACATATCGATAGGTAAGCTTTATTGGATAGAGTCATTGAATGGTACTCGTCATTCCTTAGATGACATTGTTATCCTTACAATAACTGTTTGAAAAGTGCTACTGTCTCGTGAATAATAGAGGGAGAGACTTATCTCTCTTCCCTTCCACGATAATTTGATTTTATTTTTTCCTTTTAACGTCGGTATACATTTCTCTCGTCGCACCTTACTTCGCTATTCACGTTAAGCCAGAAAAATGCATGGACAAGAAGAATGCCGAGATATATCCGGCGGTTACTTTGCGCGCACACCTTCCCAGCCCTTCCCTTTTCCTTTTCCTTCACCTTCTTCCATCCTCTTTGCCCCACATCCGACGTCTCCACCGATATGCATTATCGACATAATAAACTTTCCACGGATATTTATGCGAGATCGCCGCGTTATCCTACGTGAGGGATGTTCATTCGTGCGAAAGAGAAAATTGCACCTAGGTGCTAATGTATTAATCGTGAAAACGACCTTTTATCAAGGTTTATACGGTTAAATGCATTCGTGGTGATTGTAAAAAAGGGGCAATTTTTTTTCAAAAGAATTTATCTACCACTTCAAGTGATAAATAAAAAGAGATAAGATACTCGATACCTAAAATATGCATTAATTTAATATTTTTCATATTTTTATCTTACTCGAGGTATAATGTATTATATAAATAATGGTTTTTCGCATAAAACGCAAACGTTTGGAGTCAAATAAGAATGAAGAAGGTCGAACAATAGTGTTAATCACAGGGATGTTATCTAATTGTAATTACGCTCTAGCCGCTACAGTTAATATTAATTACCTCACCTAATTGTGTGTATTCCGTTAAATTACGGAGAATACCGCTAGCCTACGTCTGACCGGTGACGTGCGCATGGCTCAGATCCATTTGTCGCTTCTCTGTAATATTTATGTGCCAAATTTGCGCTGCATTAGCCAAACGTGTGTGTAGTGATCCTATACGTGGACTGGTGGGAGAATGTTGCCGATCCATTGATATGGAGGAACATATATTACATACAACCCTTCTATATTGTTTCTCATTTAAAAAGATTCTTAATATACAATCAATCAATATAATTAATTATTCTAACTATTTATATAATATAATCATTATATATTTACAAATGATTCTTATAAAATACGTTATGTTATACTTGTAGTTGTAATAAAATTGATGCCATAATGATATTAACGATGAAACGAAAAAAAGTAATTTGATTACAGATTCATTTTGATTTGTAAAACTGTATTAAAGTCACGATTTGAAGCTTGAGAAAATATTTGAGGGATGATCCAGTCGGAAAATCGAGACACGTTACCGGTCAAAACGGTTTATTACTCGACCGACAGATCGGGATTTTTACAGAAGCGTGACTGGCATGAAAAAATCAAAAGAGAGAAGGAACAGAGAAAGAGAGAGAGAGAAAGAGAAAAAAATATCGATCACTCAAGTTTTCTTTCCCTTTCTGTCTCTCTCTTTCTCTCTCTCTCTCTTTCTAGTATTATATACTTTCTCTTTTTCCCATTGGCCCTACGAAAAATTGACATCGAAAGCGACAAGAGATACGATCGTGGCCGATGTTCGATCGAAGTCGATGCGGATATGCCATCTCTCTTCTACTTGTATTTGTACATATACATATATGTATATATAGATTTAGATATATATATATATATATCTATATATATGGGGTATGTACACGTATGTATGTTGGTAGGCACATTTATCATGGTTATCGATGGCACTCGACGCGGAGCACGCCGACGTTGGTCAAGTGGACGTA
Source organism: Polistes dominula (assembly GCF_049000335.1). Lineage (NCBI taxonomy): Eukaryota > Metazoa > Arthropoda > Insecta > Hymenoptera > Vespidae > Polistes > Polistes dominula. The sequence goes on along the minus strand of NW_028300925.1, from coordinate 363,631 downwards.
ACCGTATACGAACTCGAATCGATTTCAAATCGAAACTTCGATCTCTCTCTCTCGAATACTAATCGTTGAGAATTGACCAAATTTTTATCTCTCACTTTCTCTTTTTTCTATTCTATTTTCCATAAGTTTAACATGAATAAATTACTTGTCGTTATTTTTTTATCGTAAAGTTACATGAGCTTTTATTTTGCCTATTTTTCTTCTATTCATTTTTATTTCTTTTTCTTTCGAAAAAAATTTCGAGGATCGGTATAAAAGAAATCGATAATCAGCAAACGTAGACGTATACAAAGGAGAATGTCTTAAACAATTAAGAAGCTCTCGAAATACAACGATAATCTCAGTGTAAGACTTGTTGTAGAAATTGATAACGTGCGCCATCGTGAATGATGAATAGATGCGTTCGTACGTTTCCTTGTAGCACTTTAAGAAGAAGAAAAAGAAGAAGAAGATGCAAGAAACTAAAGTCGACGAGAGATAGAAAAGAAACGGCCAAGAGAAAGACGAAAGAGAGAGAGGGAAAGAGAGAGAAATGCTTTCGTCTGGAACAAGCTAGGAGTATTAATCAAGAGGCCTCTTTCGTTGTTATCTGAAGACGAAGAAGAAGAAGAAGAAGAAGAAGAAGAAAAATGAAAAAGAAGATATCGTGGATCATACTACCAGGAAGAAATTAAAGGGTAGCTCGTTAGGAAAATCATAAGATACTTTAATTAGCTTTGACGCCTAGGAGGCCTTTAACATTACATAACGTTCAAGAATGAAAACCCATTTTCTAATTCGTTCTAGTCTATGATTACAAGATTATCGATTTTAAATTTTTAATTACGAATGAATAAATGAGAATTATAAGTCTTAATAGGTTCGAAGATTAAGAGAAATTAATTTATTATCAAAATTATCGAAAAGAAACTCACGTTTAGGATACAAAAATTTCATTTTTCCGAGACATTCTTTTGGACGTTACTAATAATTATGAATATGATTACGGCAGTGACAATTATTATTATTATTATTATTATTCTAATTATTATCACGTGAAATAAATTCTATGTTGACTTTCAACTTGACGAGCGTAAAAAAGACGAATCGTACCTTTTTATATGGAATTCAATGCGTGCGTTACAATACAGTAAGGGAAAAGCTTTTCTAGTTTCGTGGCGGCTCGGCACGGCGCCTCTGCTTGAGTACACTCGCTCAGGACAAAAAGAAAAATTCTCTTTCATTAAAAAGCCACCGTTTTCATTGTGAAGCAAAAGCAAGAACACGAGCACGAGCACGAGCACGAGCGAGAGGTGGAAATTTATTAAACGTTACCTCCGACAAGTTTCTCTACGTACTGTAGTCTTCCTGCGACTACGATGTCGACGACGACGACGACGACGACGACGACATATCACCTATTTACGTTGTAAATATTAACGATAAAAAAAAGATAGAGAATGAAAGACAAAATAAAAAAAGCAAAAAAACAACTGAAAACAGCGAGGTTGATATTGATATTTTTTTTAATTACGAATTCGATATTTTTACTACTATTATTATTACTTTTATAATCGTGCGACGATAGAAATAAAAAGAGTGGAAAATTTTTGTATTATCCCGAATATAAAGAAAAGCACGATTTCTGTTACGACACGTGTTTCCTTTTGATTCTTTTTTTTTCTTTTTAATTTCATTTTTTACTTCTTCGTGTATGGGGGGCGTGCAGCAAAGTCGCGGCTTTTGTCGTTTTATATTCTTCTTACTCGTGTAACATCGCCATACTCCCACCATCATTTTTCTATACATACGGCAAACCAACGCTTTTGTACCGAGAGTAATTAAAACATTTTGGCTGAACTGGGAGGGTTCTTTGAGTATTAAACGTGCCAGAAAATTCATTCTTCGTTGCCTTTGCTGAAGGGCTAGTCTATGAAAGAACATGCGTATGTTACAGAAACAAACTTGTTTCACAAACGCGCAGTTACAAAGTTGCTACCAACTCTTCCCTCACCGTCATATTCTTTCACAATAGAACTATAGTTTACTATTACTCTTTTCAAGAAGTCATTCTTTGTAATTATGAATATTCGAATTAAACGGGTCTTAACCACTTTCAAAATAAGCGGCTCATCTATCAAAAACAAAAACTTAAAGACGTTGTTTCGCGATTGAGCACGCATTGAAGCCGACACGTTCGATCTTGGGGTTTTCAACTAAGTTTTGGATCCATATTGGATCTGGATGGAGATTCTCTAGGAGTAACGTGCAATTTGACTTCCGTTTTGACTTGAGTGCGGTTATGGGGTCATCAGAAGCCTTACTGCCAAGTCGAGTTTGAGTGAACGTTTTCTTTGGATCCATCGGTGTCCTACGTGCAACCGCAATCTGTGATACCACCAACTACTACATTTCTCTATCTCTCAAACTATCTAATAGTCTCAATTCCTTTTCCCTTTTCTCCCTTATTCATTCTCCACATCGTCTTCTTCTTCTTCTTCTACTACTTTCTCTTTTTACATTTAGCTACGTTAGTTCTAACTAACGTCGTTCCAGTTCAACGAGCCTATTGCAATTAATTTATTCGTCGAAAAACGATCTATCGATTTCCTTTATGAAAAATGATATTTCCCTTTGTTCGACGTTTTACGCGTTTGTCAAACCATCGAGCACGTTAGTCGAACTGTTTACCGAACGTTCAATTAACTTGGGGGCACGGAGAGTCATTTGTAAGGTTACCCCACTGATCTCCCCATCCCCTTTGACTTTTACTCAACATCTATCATCCCTTTTTCCACGAGATCGGAACGATATGGCCAAAGATAAAATGAAAACGTGCTCCCTTTCGCAATTGCTAGTTTCTTTGAACATAAATAAAATGGAACAGAGAAAGAGAGAGAGAGAGAGAGAGAGAAAGAAAAGGAGAATAAGAGAACAAAAGAACCGAAAAACGTTGTAAGATTTTTTCTCAAACATTTCAAGAAGTTGTAGTTGAAATTGAGCTCATTCAAATGTTCTCGCGTCTTTTATTTTCTTTTATAGATCGGAAGTGATCGAAGACTACTAAATTATATTTGAAGTGCGCGCCTTAATCTTATCGAATCCATGTTCTAAACACACCAAACTGAAACACATTTTATAGATTGAACAAAACGCTCTGAAGAATGTATACATTGCCCGTAGTAACATATCGATCGTAATATATATATTTGTGTATATATATATATGATTAGTATAAGAACTATAATTTTTCTCTTCTCAAAAAGAAAATCTCGGTTCAGCAGGTTTCCGCACATTTTTCTTAAGCTACGATAAAAGTCGAATCAAAGTTACATCACATTCTCAACTCGCTCCGAATAGCGAATATTGTGCCAAGTAGAAACGTTAGAGTTATGGTCGGCCGTAATGCACGTAGACGCTAGAAAGTAGTAGAGGTACGAACGTAGTCAGCCGTCGAGTGAAATAGGAACAAAAATAGTCAGACGTCGCATCGTTTCCTTTCTGAGCACCAAAATTTCGAACAAAACCGAAATATAACAAATGATTTTAAACTTCAATTCTCTTTATATGACGTGTATTCAATAAAACTAAAATAAAGAATTTCATAGTATTACTTGGAATCTGTAACATATACGTATATGTAGATTTTTGTTATACAAAGTTGTTTCTATTCAAATACGAAAAGAAGAAAAAAACGAAAGATAAGATTCAGTAGCGAGTGCTAACATGGTACGTGTTTCTCTACACCGATCGATAGCCTCTAATCGTTCATCTTGATTACATGACTCCTGGACGTAATTCGTGTTAACCGATAACAACTAGCCTTATCTAATACGATCCTAATAGCATAGTTTAGACATCTAATTGCAAACGATGACAAGTGGTGTCAACGATGATCTGGTATAAATAGGTAAATTATAATGAGAGAGAGAGAGAGAGAGAGAGAGAGAGAGAGAGAATACGCGTTAAATGATTTTTATCATATTGTTACGGATGAAAAATCTTAAGTAGATAATTCTTTAATATAAATCAAGTAGTTTTTAATATAAAACAATGATTCTACTCGTAGTACATTGAAGCCAAGCAATTTATCTCGTTCTCGTTCATCTATAAAATTCTGGACTACGACTAGACGACGACGACGACGACGACGACGACGACTACGTTGCGGATGGATATGAATATGCATAGAGTAGACGGAAAGCTCGTGACTCAACGTCGCTTTTACAATCACCATAGCGTCGGTGTTTTTGTCTGTTCGCTTTGAAAGCTAGTTGGAAAACAGATCGGTCACCGATCGGTAGAAGCAGGACGTACATAGGTAGCTATATTTCGATTTCATACGTGAGCGACCACGTCGCTTTCTTCTACGGGAAAAGCGTCAAAATGTAATGAAAAATTTAACGCACGAATAATCTTTAAAAATGCATTGGACAGGGACTATAATAATACGACAACGATTTAATATGACATGGTAGTTATGACGGCATTTTCCATAAGGTAGAACACGAACAATGCGCAAAAGTGAATTTTCATTTTTCAATTACAAAAAAGCATGATAATCGAAGTACATCGAATGTAAAAAGTAAAATGGTGAAAAGGTAAAAGGTTTTCAATGATCAATGAAATGATTATCGTTTCGGAAGGGTAAACACCGTTAGAGAATGAAAAGTTTTGGGAAAACTCTCGAAGGCGAAACAAAGGATGAAATATACAGGCTCGTTTTCAACCTACAATTCTCTCCCGTACACAATGGTAAACGCGATATATGCAAATGCGGTTATGACCCTCTTTCGTAGCTCGAGGAGACGGCGAATTCATGAAGCGGCCGGAAAAACAGCGGCCGATGAGCGTGGGAGACCTTAAACCGGTGAAAATGGGATGTTGGATGTGGTCCAATGTGAAGGTAATCGGCAGTCTCGGATTTCATACAAACGGTAAAAACCTAACTTGGAACACGACCAATGAATTTGGGAACACGTACTAACCTTTTTTTACTTCGGCAAATAACAAATAGGTACCTTGGAAAATCGAGTATTCTCCAACGAATTAGCCACTAACTTTATTCTTTCCTCAAGTAAGTATTTAAGAAATTATAATTGTTCAAACCTTATCAAGATATTTTTTTCTTTCTCTTCGAAAATAGAGAAATACAAAAGAAGAGATTGTTTATTCGAAGGAATCGACAACCAAAATTGATGCATCTATATACTTCTTATCTTTGCTCCAGTCGTTCAATATATCGAAAAATTCGATTTTCAATTTTATGATCGAGACAAAATCACGATCTAGTTTTCGCGGTATCGTTTTAGCGTCGTTTCAAAGACCAAGACAAGACTTTCAAATGCCGTCGGTTCAGATTTATGCGAGAAATAATGGGCCGATTTGATTTAGGCGAAAGTAGACGGGAGATCCATAGAGAAAGAGAGAGAAAGGATAAGAGAAGAGAAGAGAAGAGAAGAGATGAGAAGAGAGTAACGGAGGAACAGGGAAAGGAAGAGAGTAAGAAGAGGGTGGAGACCGTGGGGATGGTTTTACTTAAGAAGCTTCCGGCCCACCTTACTTCACTTAGCCCGACGTTCGATCCGGTTGGAGTTTCAAGTAAACATCCGGCCGGGGCACTTCCTGTGCGAAACTCTGGCATATCTGATTTCCTAGCTGATCGTGGTCGAATAACTTTGCTCCTTTAACCCTCATCCCCATAAATTACGATATGAATGCCTGGACTACGATACTAACTGACAGCTTTCTCCTCTACTACTCCACTATAAATTATTCGTTTAAAAAACTTTTTCTCTCTTTATTTTTCAACCGACCATCATTAAAATCATCCTTCTTGAAGAAGAAACGACAAAGTAGGAGTAAAAAAAAAATATATATATATTATGCAGAAAGAAAAACAAAAAACAAACAAAATAGTTAACACGTTCGTTCTCTCGAGTTCAGAAAAAAATTCGGGAGAAAAAACGCGAACAACTCGGACTACTACTCAGAAAACTATGTATTCGTACTTAAATTTAATTCCATGCTAGAGGTACTCGACGATTTTTACGAGTTACCAGTCGGAAGCATTTATTTTTCTAGCGGCTCTCGCATTAGAGAGTTAACGCGAGCTGGCACCGACGAAAGTAATTTCCGCCGCTCCAATGGAGTAGATTGGTTTCCTCTTACTGATATTTAAATGGACTCGGTCGCGCCGGAACGCTTGAAAAATTTATGGCTTCTCCTGGATTGGAATACAGAGGGATATGCTAAATCTTAAAATCCTTTTTCCAAGTAGCTGATACCAATATACCTTATTACTAAGATTTATCCTTCACAACTCACATCGCTCACGTGCTAACGATACTGTCAAATTCAAAGCGCGCGCGCGCACACACACACACACACAAAACCGGCTTATTGTACGCGTTGACAAATATAGAATTATAATATTAACTATTTTTCACAAATGGTAACAAACTTTAGGGGAAAAAACGAGTTTCATAGTCCACCCTTTCATTTTTGTGTACTTTTTCGTATTTTGTTTTTTATCTTTTAAATCGATACATACTTTCACCATTCTACCATCCTCGTTTTAGCACGCGAAACCAAGCTTCGAGAGCGTTAACTATTAGCTGCGCAGCACCGAAACGATAATCGAATCTCACTCTCTCTCTGCGTTCTGTATTCCGTTCCGCAGTCTGACGAAGCTGCCGCACGTAATAACGTTGATCAATTTAATCGGACCGCCATTCGCCTGAAATTGTGCCGTTCAGATTTCGACACCGGTCATCTGAATGGAATATCTATCGAGCGACACTTTCGCCAACGCGCGCATCTTTCCTATCTATCTCTATTATCCTATTTTCCTATATTTCTATTTCTGTCTTTTTCTAATATACGATTAATTATCACGAATCCAGAACTAACATTAAACTACATATAATATATTCAAACATCATACAAAATCGCTTTTTAACGAGTTTCAAAACTTTGAAACGCTTCTCTCTTATGTTTGTGTTTATTTTACTAAAACTTTCAAAGTATAGCAACGAGTAACAATTTTCCATCGAATCTCGAGAATGTGCTACAATGCACAAGCTATAGTTACATCTAACTCCCCTATCACATTCTCTTCTCCTCGTGGCACCTGTTATGCGAAATTGAAACGTGTTTATGGTAAAATAGCCATCATAAACGTCGAGTAGTGTCCATATAGTCAGTCCGTCCATAAACTATTCAATCTACGTACAAACAAAATTAACGATCTTTGCGTATCAACGATATCAACAATTTTTCAGCCGCAAGATGGAAATTTAAGAGAAAAAAAAATTAAAAGATACGAGTTATATACATAACGACTTATTTGCTACCACTACTTCTATATTTTTCATTTACCAACGGACAGTAATATCTCCTTGCGTTCTTTCTACTTTTTAATGAAATAATCAGTTTTCAAGAATCGTTTTATATATTTAAATTTGCTCATTCTTTTATTTCATTTTCTTAATTTTCTTCTTTTGATATAACCGAGGATGACCAGTGCTTCTTATTTTTTCTACACAGATATTTTCGTTGACAAGTATCATTTTTAAAAATAAAATCTAATGTTAAAAAATGTAACAAGTTATAAAAAACTAGTAGAGACCTGAGAATTTAAACGTTATCCTATTGAATCCATTTGAAATCTTTGGAGTCTAGCCAAGTAACGATAACGATAGAAGAGAATACCGTGAGTAGAAGTACTCGAACTAGGCATTAGATAGAGCCTTTCATGAGGCAGGCATTACAGGTCACAATGAGCTACCGTTATGGTGAGTGGACGTACGCGGAAGGCCACGACACGCAACGCTCCGTAACAAAGCAACGGCCGTGGAACGATCTTGCTTATTTCGTATCCAACTGTGGCTCGCGACGGAGATGTTTCAATGCACCGACATAATGGCAACGAGCTAGGTAGCAAGGTAACGTTGAGCTCTAATACTACTACGACTAACTAACTAACTATATGGATACTATCGCTCCAGGCAGAAGGTAATAACTCATTGTCCAAGAGTTCCGCAGTTCCACGAGTCAGGTACTGATGATTTCCTTCCTGCATTTTAACCAACTAACAACTATACCATAGTCCTGTCGATTATCTAAACCTTTAAGAAAATATCTTACAATGAAAGAAAACAGCTGATCTTTAAAATCGTATATAGTAAGACTTTACTTTTTACCCGTCTGAAGTATAATCCATCAAAAAATCGATCGAATTCTACGAATGCAACCGACTTCCGTACCTTTCAGAAATGATTCGAATTTTACTCGTCGCATTTTCAAAGCGATCTTCGTCTACCATCGACAAGGACGTATCGAAGATATGTAGAGGAAGAGTAGGAGAAAAGGAAAAGGCTGCAGAGATAGAGAGAGAGAGAGAGAGAGAGAGAGAGAGAGAGAGAGAGTGAGAGTGAGAACGTTCTTCGTCGTGGCGTGAAGTGTTGGATGATGGAACGCGCCGCTTAAAACCTCGAATCGCTCGAATAGGAAGCTAAAAGGATTTCGATAGAGCTGGGCACGAGCGTGCAAAAGCGTGCAAGGGCGCGCGAGAACGTGCAAGAGCGTGAAAGAGAGGAAAGAATGGATGGATGGAGAAGGAGGAGGAGGAGGGGGAGGGGGAGGAGGAGAAAGGAGAATCTCTCTTCTCGCGATGTCTGAAAATGCAGATGCTCACCACCTTCCATCTATTCCCAATCCTAGAGGGAGAAGAACGGTGGAGAGGGACAGAAAGTCCCTTCTCCTTCCTTCTCCTCTCAACCCTTCTCTCCCTATATTCCTTCCCTACGAACCTACGTCGCGAGCTCTGCCACCGACAGCGTCACAGTCTCTCGCCCGTTTGACAGGAATACGCAATAATCTCTCCGAGCAGTATACGCTCCTGCCTGTTGAACATTCATCACACCTGTCGATTTCTACGGCGCATCTATCTAGACACACCTTCCCGTTCTCGTGCCTCTAAATTATCGCGTCTGCTTCTGCGAAGCAAGCGAGCGAGAGACTGAGAGAGAGCGAGAGAGAGAGAGAAGGTACTAGCTAGCTGGATGGCAAACAATCGCCCTTTCGAATCCCTGCTGAAAATATACCTCCGATACCGTCGCGTCGCGTCGTTAAAGAACGTTACCTGGAAGAGGAAAGAGAGAAATAGAAATAAACCAGATGATATATACGAGCAAAGAGGAAGAGAGAAAGGAAATAAAAAGTAATAGAAAAGAAGAACATATCTCTAAAAACTATCATATCTCATTGTTGTTCTTAAAATATTGTCTAGTATTGTAACTACTATGTATCCATGTACTATAGTGAAATCACCGTTGACCATGTATTGAGAAAAAAAACAATAAAGAAAAAAGAAAAAGAAAAAAGAAAAAAGGGTCGCTTTTTTACAAAAGACAACGTCCATCAGAATGTTGCCTCTTCTCAAAAGCATTGGACCGATGTCGGCTCCATGACGTCGTTGGTGAACATCCGCGAAGCGTGGCAAACGACTTTAACGTTGATGCAAAAATTTGCTTTATGATTTTTACCCTATACTTCCTACGCCGTCGTATAGTATCGTGTCGTGGTAACGCCCGTTGACCATAAATATTCCATAAATATGGAAATAGTTGGCTATTTCGTGAGTGTATCTCTTCGGTGACACCACAAACTAACATTTCGTAATTTCGTTCTTCCTCTTGTTTCTCAACGTTACGGGAGAAATCTTTGAAATTTTCTGAAAGCTTTCGATATATTATAAATGCAATCGCGAATTTATTATAAGGTCCTTTAAAAAAATTTTAACTTTCCACACTAGTTGTTGAACAAATTTTCTCAACACGCGAATCTCATATTAAAGTTAGTTACGCGTCAAATACTGAATTATATTCTCTCAAAGTTAAGCTGAAGGAAATTTGCGGTAAATCTCTCTCTGTTTAAATTTCGAACTATCGTCGGTAGATGGTGAGGCTTGAGAAACGTATTCGCTTTTATTGCGTCTTACATCCCTAAGCATAAAAGAATAATTGAATTCAAGTGTCTCTCCTTATGTTTCTTATTATCCGCTTGCTTGCTCTGCTACGACCTTACTTTCCTTAAAAATTTCATGAAACCGAAATACCTTCTTTCGTATTAACCAAAAATCTTGTCTAACTTTTAACCAGGTTTTATGTTCAAACTACTCTTGCCACGATTTAAATAAATTTTTCACGTATTTCAATGATTATACCATTCGATAGAATGTTTTACCATAGATTTTACAAATTTTCAGCGTGATTAATGTTTGCAGGATTTACTTTTATAATCCTATCGCGAATATAATGCATTTTTTAAATAATTGTTTGTGTGATTAACCATTTAATTTCAAAATTTAACAAATAAAATTTGGAAAATGATAGTTAATATAATAATAGTTAAAGATAAAATGAATATCAAGATATTTTATCTTTTAGCTAGGATTTTATCTTTTCTATCTAAACCGATCGAACTCAAAGCTTCATAAATAGCAACACGTCGTTGCTTCGAACGTTTCCGTAATATTGTTTCAATAAACGAGAAACGGAGGATAATAAATCGTGTTGTAGTTATATATCCCTTGAAGGAGTTTCCGAGTACGCTAGTGGGACAGTTTATATCGATTTATTTAACCCTTTCAGTACGAACGCCGTATATATCCAGTATTCATCTGATTACCTATGTGTACGAGCGCCGGATATTGTTTAACATTGTTTTATTAACACTAAATCTACCACATTGTAAAAAATGCGATAAAAACACATAAAATGTAGATTATTTATTTGTAAATAAAAGAAAATATATTCTTCACTATTCAATTGGTTAAAATTTCATTCTATATTAATTAATTATTAATTAATATATGTTTGTTTTTTAAAGAAGTCATTTGAACGCTTACGATAGGAATATATATAAAATATAGGCAGGTTTAATGTTAAGCACAGTTTTAAGGATCGACCATGTGTTATACGTGTATTTTTGAAGCAGCATTTCGTATAGTAGGAATGTCACGACAGACAGAACGCTAATACCGAAAGGATTAAAAAAGACGACGTTGTAAATCGTTTATTTGCTGTGCATAAATTGTTTTTAGTAAGAAAGAAATGAAAGAAAAAAGGAAGGAAGTAAAAAAGGAAAGATAGAAAAAGAAAATAAAGAAAGAAAGGTGTGAAAAGTTCTTGTCTGAGACGCGTTGAAAGTTCATATCCTCCTCACCTTGTATATTTCTTCCAACTTGGATTGCATTTAAGTTCAGCCAAAACGTTATTTCCAAGTGCGAAGATCCTTCATCGTCTTATGTAGCTTCTTCGCTAGAAACATCTCGAGGTTCCTCCTCCTTTTTCTCTTACTCTTCGAAATGAGAAAGTTAGATCGTGTTTCTATTATAAACGAATTACGAGCAATGTTCCCGTCTCTAAGCTCCGCGAACGAACGTAAATGTTTTCGCGAACACCCACATACCATTTTTTTTTATTTCTTTTACGCAATGCAAATAAATTTGTTTTAACGCATATCACTTACGATCAGTGTTAAAATTCTTATTATAATATTATAATGAAGTAGATAGTAAATAGTCTATCTATTGAAATATTTGTAGAATTATAGTATAACGTACAATCGTCAAAAATTCTTTGTTCAGAGGAAAAAAATCGGTTTGCGTAGGTAGGAAAGCAAACAGAAATTAGAGAACACGTTGATTACTTAATGAATTATTTTCTTTTCATATTATCGTAGAATCTCAAACAAAAAAATAACATAAATTTTGGTGAATTCATTACGAGCGTTGATCCTGTCACATGAGACATGCTTAGGGCAATTGGAGGTGCCAGAGGTCGAGCTGTTTACGACAGCCAATTATAATCAGTCATAGACGGTCAATTAGGCGATCAAAGCTTGGTTTAATGCGCCCATGCATCGAGTTAATGATATTTAACGTCGAATTATAGTAATTATAATAATATTATCTAATTGAAAAATAATTGTTTTATCGAATTTTCTGATCGTGATAATAAAAAGAGAGAGATATAATACATATATTCCTATATATAAAAAAAATAAATAGATTTTGATTATTGAAATCGTTTATAATGGAATTTGTGAAGATCGCGATACACGTTCGTTTACAAAACGAATTCCACGTTTGGCTGGTAACATACAAATATTCTGCATAGCTACTGCTAATGAAAATATGTAAAACGGGCGAACGACCAACTACAATGCCGCGAGATTCTGTTGTACGAAATGTCATAGAATTTGTTACGGTCTTTACACTGCTCTATTCAACGCCCGAATAATCATGACTATCGCTCGAACAGGACGTTGCACAAATTTGGTTCTGTTACGCCACAGATGTACGTACGTACGTATGTATGTACATATATACATGCATAGACATATTTTATTCTTCAGATTATTACGAAATATTCTCTTCCGTTCTGTTACTTTTCTCTTTTAGAGATACTAATTTTGATATATTTCATAAAAATTTTCGTATATCCACAAAAGATATATTATATTATTTCAAATAATTTCTATCCATTCTTCAGACAATCCTTATTAATACAAATCGTCCTAGTTTATAAGGAATTAACTTTTTGAAGACACGTTCTTATTAAAAGGAAACATTCCTAACGTAGGTAAAATCAACGTGGAATATTGAATCTCGTCTCTGGAATGTGATATTCCATTGCATTCGCGGAAACGCCGACGGATAGAGGTACGAGAAGCGTTGTAAAATTCAAGAACCTTTCCTAAGTCTTACGTGTACATATATTTCTTTATACTGGGTGTTCGACTTTATGGATAATGTTCCATTTATCTATAAAAAAAATTATTGAAAAATTAAAATTTTCATCGAAGAATTTAACGTAAGATTAAGCGCAACGAAAGTTTTCATTCTGATCTTTGAATTTGTTGGTCTTTGAGGTAAAGAAAAAAAAAAACGAAATAAAAACAAAATAAGAAGAACACCCTGTACGTACATCCTCTTTCTTTCACGATAGAAGTAGAAGACCGAAGGAACTTGGAAGAGGGTTGGAAAGAGGAAAAGAGAAGGAACGGAAGGCAAGACAGCACCGGCAATAACAGGGTACACGTCATATTAAATCCCGTTGTACTGCTTTCTTATTGCGGCGGTTGATATGCGGCTTTATGCACTGAGAGTGCCTGACACTGGAGTGTATTACTTGGACGAAGGGAGAAGTTGAGGAAAAGGGATGGAAAGTACCTGCTATAATCTTGCCACCACACCCACCCACTTCTCTTTCATTTTTTCTTTCTTTCTTTCTTTATCTCTCTCTCTCTCTCTCTCTCTTTTACACACACACAGTCTCTTTCGTGTCACCAGCAGCTATGCAATCGTCGTCTTTCGAGCTTTCTCCTTCGGACGATTTTCCAACGACCGTTCCGGCAACTTAGCCACGTCTAGACGAACCACCGAGCTTGTGGATCCTCCTTCTTAAGAAAAACGATCGAGGTTGACTCTGCGAAAAGAAAAGACAAGAAAAGAAGAAAAAAGAAAAGAAAAGAAAAGAAAAAAAAAGAAAAGAAAAGAAAAGAACAAAAGATATAGATGGCGACGACTAACATCTCAATGATCGCGAATATCGCGAAAGATCTTTTCTTTTAATCCTAGTTAGAATAACTGATTGCATGAAAATCAAAAGGGATCATTCTAGTTCAACGTATGTTTCGAACGTTTACTACGGCAAATTAACGTCCACAGAGCATATTGAACGCTCTTGCTGGATAAATATGGCCATAGTCGATTAATCTGAGAAGATTATAGCGTTTGACATCGAATAATGGAAGATGGATCAGCGAAACGTTCGTTATCCCTAAAGTCCCGAGCGATTCATTAGTTCTACTACAACCTTCTATACGACTACATCGACGCGTACCTATGATATAATGATACATACTGAAGCGAAGCCTAAAACGTCGATGTTCTAAGCGCGTGATACGAGCTATGTTAGTCCGTACGAACCTATACCTTCCAGTAATAATTTCAAACCATGATGCATATTCGTGTACATTGTTAGTCCCCAAAATAGATGACGCTAGATTTCTGAATAAATCTCTTTTTGAAAGGGTGTTTTGAAAAAAGCTCTCAGAAAAAAAATAATTAAATAAAAAATTAAAAAACGAAATAAACAAAAAATCAAATTATTGTAACAGTTTTATCGGACGATCAAACGTTGTACAAACTAACAGGTATCGCAAGCTTTTGTCGTTTCAATAATACATTTATAGAAAATCTCTATCGATCAAATCCGTAACGTGTTTTGCTTCCATGTCGTGCAAACATAAAGTAGTTTTATTATTGCACATTGACGATGGAATACGTGGGATTAATAGAAGGGATACTCGTTGAAACACGTTCGTTTTACAATATATGTATATACGTATATATATAATGGTCACAATAAATACCTATGCAACATGTTTGCCGAATATATAAAACGTTGGTAAGCTTTAACGAAAAATTTTCATCTAAAGCATCGATGATGGGAATTTTACCTAATTCTCATTTAATCTCAAGCTTAGGATTAAAATTGGATAAATTTAAAAATTGTTTACATTTTAGTTGAATTGAAATCTTTGTCGGCTTATCAAATATTTTTTAAAAATCTATTATTATTATACGGAACAAATATATGATGTGCATGTATAATACAATTTTACTTTTATAAACGAGATCTCGATTTACGGAAAAATTGGCAGAACAGAAAATAAATAAAAATGAAAAATTAAATATCAACATTTTTAAACAAAATCTATTCTTTTATTATCTAACCACTTAAAAGCTACAGTTTCTATTCTATTTGAAACGTTATTCTTGTTGTGTGATAAACTTCGACCCTAATGTAAGTACGTATGTATAACGAGGTTACATGCACGAACTTTGTTGACTGACATAGCCCTTCATGTGCACGATGCGAGTGCTAGGACTTCCGCATTACGTAGACTTCTCCTCGAAGAAGGGAAACAACTAAGGAGCCAAGTACTTACGTTCATCGAGTCTTCGGATGCTTAACTTAGTTTAAGCATGCCTTCATTATAATTACAAACATCTTATTAATATCAAGCAAGAGATAAACATTTTGCATATTTCTTTAGAACACATTTTTTTACAGTTTTAGAAAATAAACATGAAAAAAAAAAACCAACACACAGAGAGTGTCGTGGTGCGAGTTAATGTAAGACCAGGTGAGATACACCAAGTAATGGTGGTTTAAAACTCTCACGTGAACTCATCACTTTCATAGACTCCTTGGTATGATGAGGCTGGCTCAATCTCTTGAGTGACTAGGCCTCAAAGAAGAGCACGAGCCCAGTCTTTCATTATTGAGCTCGGCCAAGAAGGAGAAGAAATCCGATGGGAAAATATAAGGAGTAGTATGGATGAGAGAAAAACGTAATAAACCAAGGAGAGTATAGAGAATGAAATATTCATCTTCTATTTACAAACAAACGAGTTTTTTCTCCTTTTAATAACTCGTTAATGAATTATTTATAATAAGCTATGATTAGAAAATTATTTAACCATAATAAAAGTAATGTATTTAAAGGGCTCCAGAGTTAAGAGGTGAATTAGATACCTATTGTTTATCAATGGTACTTGTTCACACGTTACGTGCTTTTCTCGTTGATTTGAAGTAAAAGAGGCTTTATGTGTGTGGGTGTAACAGAAAGAGAGAGAAGGAAAGAGAAAGAAAGAGAGAGAGAGAGAAGAAAGGCGTCTCGAATTTAACTGAACGGGATTGCTTTTACGTTCAAGCTTAGGCTCGTATCTCCTTCCTTTGAGGTTAGGGTCCCTCTGGGCACCGATTCTCACCGGACCCGGCCCTTTCTTGTGAAATAATGGTGGCCTTTGAGACTCGAGAAAAGCGACAAGTATAAAAAAAACTGAAAGAAAGAGAGAGAGAGAGAGAGAGAGAGAGAGAGAGAGAAAGGGAGAAAAAAGGAAAAAAAAAGTAGTGTTGGTGTGAAGGAGAGTCAAGGCAAGACCGACTACGTCGACATCGACGGCGACTACGACTACGACTACGACGACGACGACGACTAAGACGACGACAAGATAGATGAAAAATAAAAGGAAGGTAACGAAGTGTCAGGGCGACGATCGACGTCCCGTCTAAACACGCTATCGGTCGATCCATCGAAAGCAAAGAAAAATTATCTCACGGACGAAAGCTTTCGCCTTCGGTTTTTTTCATTAAAGCCAATAGCTTTCCACGCCTTTCTCATTTTACGACGAAGATCTCGAGTACTCGTTTATGAATAGACACCTAATCGATAATCGTTAGAATTCATCGTTTCGTTAAATATAAAATGCTAAAAGAAGAAAATAATAAAGATAAGTAAAACGCCAATTGAAAAAACAAATTTATTTTTATCGAATTAACGAACAAAACAGAGTACTTCTTACTAATCTAATTATTTTACTACGACGTTATCAAGTTAGTTTATAACAACAACCGATCTTATCCGGCACAAAATGATAACTTAATTACGTGACTTAGTTTTGAAAGCATCAAGCCCAAGCTTATGCAGATTTCACTTTTCTTTTTGACTTTTTGTTTGCGAATATTCTTAAAAAAGACCGAGAGAATGAGGTAGCTTAATTATGCGAGAGATCTAGCCGGTAGATACAATTGAGAGCCTCTGCTCTGGCTTCCTAGGTAACGAGATCCGGAAGGAACAATGTCAGTCCTAGCGAACTACCGAAGCTCCGCCTCGGACCACTCACAGACCTGACAGTCGTAATTAATACAAGCTTTGACCATCAAGTTGGTGCTGCTGCTCCAGTCATCCTCTATACTTCTCTCTTTCTCTTTCTCTCTCTAGATATATATATGTCTATCTCTTTCTCCTTCTCTTTCCCTTGTTCGTTCGTTCACTCCTTACAAGACACCACTATTTCGAAGGAACGCCAAGGGTATGGAACTTGGCCAGCTTCTATAAAATCGCAAGCTCCCCGGAGTAAAGTATAGGTAAGAGTAGGTATTAAAGCTCAAGGAGAATTTCGTTAACGAATTAATTAACGACTTCAAAGATTCTTCTTCTTCTTCTTCTTCTACATCTCCTTTTTTTTTTTTTTACCTTATCTTTTTTCTTTTTATTTTATTTTTTGAAGTGAAAACTTCTTTAGAATCGGGTTGATTTGAAAACGGATGAAACGCTACAACGAAGAATGCAGCGAAACACTATGAAAGAGAGACAAAAATACAAGATTTAAAAGAGTACTTCGATGTGTTGAACCATGATAAAGATATCTCAAATTAACAGAAATACTATCATATACCTGAGTTTTATAAAAAAAGGACATATTATGTTATATTATATTTAACTAGTTTATACCAAAGGGTATCTTTCCGTCGAAAGACATTCTACGATTTTTGTGTCTATCTATGGCTATCGCATTCAACATTCCATTTTTATTGCTTGAATTTAGAAAAGTGCAGCTTTTATCAGCTATTCCACCCAGAGATCATACCGGTACCCTTTGTTATATGTGGTAGCAATATCATTATAAATAAATCCTATAATTAGCTTACTTCTGATACTGTGAATTCGTCTCATTCTCTATAAACTTACTTTTTTGAAGGTTTCACTTCTATATATAACTTATGTTTTTTTTTTTTTTTTTTTTTTTAATACTTTTCTTTCGTGTTATCCAAATCAGTATCTGGTGTATCCGATAGAGCAAAATTTTTGCACGAATGCAATTCCTGTTCGATTCAAGGTAATATATCAGAAGCTTCCATTCAGTAGCTATCTGCTCTAGATAGCCGATCTATTCGTCTTGTTTTTATCCTGGCAATAGAGGTGGTCCGTCCGGCGTCACTATTACGGCTTTGAATGGACCATGAACGCCAGCATTGTTACCCAAGTATCCGCTGTCACTTGCAGCTCATCCAAATTAATTGAGGAATAGGCTTTATATTCGCTCACTATGGCTCACTGAATTCGAGTGCTTTTTTCTCAAATCGAACGAATCGAATCGTTAGTATCGTACTTCTTGTCACTAGCGGATTTCATTATTCCAACCTCGGACTTTAACCCTTTCTATAATCTCAATTTATTTGTTGTATTTAAAAAGAGAAATGATTTACTTAAGATACGATTCAATGATACGAATTGCATGGTATTTTAGAATAATGACAAATTTATGGAAATTGGTGAGATGTTCTTTTCTAAATAAATTAATTTAACGTCAAGAAAATGGAAACTCTTGGGAAGAGATTCTTAATAAATTCAAAAATGAATATTACCGTCATATTATTCGCACGAATACAACGTGCATTATTCTTCTTTGCGATACTTCGTAGTTCTACTACGGAGGCCATTCGTTCATTCTAACGATATTTGCAGATATTTTTCGTGTTCGCGACGGTGCATTCTACAATGCCGAGATGACAAATATCCAAACAGAAAATATGGAACATCGTGACTTCCCATTTTGGCCGATGCTCTCGCTTTCCTTCGAAGCGGAAGTACGGTAGTAACATTTATGACGATCTTTCCAAATAACTCAAAAGAAAAAAGAAAAAAGAAAAAAGAGAAAAGAAAAAAACTCTACTTGTTTTTATGATCGGCAATTTGCCCAAAATCCTTCGTTTCCTACCATGCTTCCAAAAATTTTAAATCACTATAATATCGTAAAAGAACAAATTCTATTCTAAATTTGATAATATAATATCGATTCGATAGGCGAAAGAGAACACGTAGGAAAGTATATATAAAATAAACAGCGTTTCACGTAAAAATTTCTGCTTTTATTTTGATACCAAGTTCACAGAGACACTCGTTAAACTTTGATAAATTTTTCTCGCCCAATAATATTTGCCGTATCTTTTACGTCACATAAACGATTCGCGAAAAAATAAACATCAAATTGAAGAGTCAAAGCAAACATTTCTTAAAGTGTCTCCTGTGGTAGGTATACTTAAGAACTTTTACTCAAGTAAACTCACTCAATGGTCCTTTGAGATATTAAAGCTACATTAACTATATATGAAAAAAACAAAAAACAAAAAATACCAAATTTATCTTAACTTCGATGCTCCTTATTCAATGATATTGCACAAAATACTTCCGCTTGACTTTTTAAATGTTATCGCAACTAAATTAAGAACCTTTCTAACTTGATAATTGAACTTATCAGAAATTATAAATTTTCTGATGAAAATAAAGACATGATAGTTTTTAGAAAAACAAAAAGAACAAAAAATTGAAAAAGAAATAACACGAGAATCCCGTCTTTAATCGTACAACGACATTTTCTTTTCTAATTACAACTTCAAGGTAATATAAAAAAGCTTTACAAGTTTTTTATCTAAAGAGAATAAAGATAGAGAAATTATTCTTCTCGTTTCTTGATATAAGTTTTTTACCTCCCCCTCCACCTTACCTACCCCCGAGTTGTTTTCTATTTTATTTTTTACATCTTTTTTCAGTCGAATTTTAACGCGTAATCGACGATAACGATGCATCTTGTTTACCCGAGAGTTCGTAATATTTTTTGTTTCGACTCTTGCCTCGGCATCTCTTCTAGAAGCTATCCTCTGACTTTTCTTACGTTCGCACTATCCTCTTTCTCCTTTCCTTCTCCTATTCCAAGCATCCAACCATTTCTAGTGCATTCCTACCGGTCTCTTACACAACCCCTACTCCGATTTTCTTTAACGAGTTTTTATGAAATTGGAGGATGGTCGAGTCTAACGAACTTCCGAAGAAAAATCCACTAGGAGAAAGTGGAAGAAAGAGTAAGAAAGGTAGAAAGAAAAAGAGATCCAACTTTTATTAAAAGCCACTTCGTTTCCTCTCTCTCTCTCTCTCTCTCTTTCTCCTACTCGCTTACTCTTTTCGCTTTCTCACTTTTTCATCTTCGATTTTCTCCGATTTTTCTTACAGTCTTCTTCTCTTGGATTAAACACGAAGACACGTAGGCACTCTGGTGACGCGATAAAAAGAGTATTGTCCGATAATAATATATGGGGCACCTTGATTCGATTTCAATTCGATTTCAATTCGATTTCGATTCCAAACGTTGACTTTTCTACGTATTTAATTTATCCTAGAACTCTCGAGTTCCTTCCTTAGTCGAATTCTCCAGGTCATGTTTATCCGGATACAATGGTTAATCACAGGTTAACCGTGAAACCGCAACCCCATGCACTTAATGCCACCTGAACGCTATGGCGAACCGTACATTGTTACTACGTTACACCACCGAGTGTTTGATTAATCATTGGCTCAGTCCATGTAATCCAGCTGTTAAGGCCGCTCCTCCAAGCTCTCTCAACTACCCTACCGTAAACAAGAGCTCCTCTCTCTCTCTCTCTATATATATATATATATCTGTCCCTCCCTCCCTCTATGTCTCCCTCTCTTTATCTTTATCCAAGTCTCTAACAACGTTATGCTTTTGAAATGTAATTACTAATCAAAATTATAATATATAATTACCTACACAAGTATACAGTTGTATAAGATCTGTTTTCATAAAAGCTTACGTCTTTGTAAGCAAATAATCAATCAGTCTCGACTTCCATCTCTCTTTTATATATATATATATATATTTTACTTTTGCGATTGCATAACTTATACAAAATATAAATGCGATCATAGGTAATTAGTGATAAATATTAATTTTAAATTATAACTACTTATCTATCGATTATTTTTCTACAGAAATAATGAAACATCTTAATTGCAAATCTTAGACGTATATAAAATTATTGATTAATTAATATTATTTAAAAAATTACTTCATCTTAGAATGATCCTATTGAATGAAATGAAACAATCACTTATATTAGACTACATTTCTTATAAGTTATTTTTTAATAGTTAAAATGAGATTATTATTTATGTATGATCATGGTATATTGCGTTAGATTTAGCAATACCGTTGTAAACGATATATCCCTTAAATCTGGACGTTCGTCGTCTGTACTTGAGGAAAGAAATCCCAGGATAATTCTCTGGAGCATTCGTCTTTGCTCACACTAACTCAAGTTAATCACCAAGGAATTCTAAATCTCCGTAGCGGTCTAAAACGGTCTCGAACTATCGTCTATCGCGTTCGGGCTCACAGTCTAACGTAAATCTTCGACTTCTAAAAGAGAATTTATAGCTGGTGTGGCTCGAAGGACGGTGAGAAAGAAATCCGTCGATTTTCTTGAATTTTCAGCTTTAATATCGGAGTAGGTGGAGCAAGTAGGTGTATCCCTTAAATCTCAACATACATACATACATACATACATACATAGATATATAGATATATACAAGCTGAGACATATTTTACATAACTTTGACATTATACGTTTAATGAAAAATTTTCTTATATGTAAGTTACATGATTTCTAGAGGAACGTTACAATATATTAAAAAATTTTTACTGAATAATATATTTAGTATATTAATTTTAATATATATGATTTCACTCAGAAAAGTATTTAACATAAAAAAGAGAAGAAGGATGTACATATTGAAAGTTACCTCATCTCAATAAAATTATTAAATTTCTACAAATAATTGTGGGAACTGCTAGAATCTTATAGTCGCGAATGAGTTTGTCATCTTGTTCATTTATTTATAATATCGATACTTTGATAAATCAATATCAATCGCGATTAGATAAAGTAAGTAAGAGGCAATGTATGTAAAACATTTATTACATGTTTTTCGGAGGGGAAGGAAATACAAAATTTGTATGAAGGTTACAAGTACAATTTTAATTTTACACTCAATAATACAATATAATAATTCACTAATAATACAATATTTCATAAAATATCTTTAACATTCTGTTCCAAAAATTAGTTTAAAGATTAAAATAAAAGTTTAATCTTCGACGGGGAGGATAGAAAAAGGTACAAATGGTTCACTTTCACCCAACAGTCGTCTTTGTTCATAAATATCTATTTCTGCCGCAATATGTTCCATTTTGGAACAATTTACTGGGATTGTCACCAGTACAGGTCGCAATTCTTGATTTCTTAAGCCATTTATAAATCGTTGGTTTAGCATTCCATTTCTAATGCATAAATAAAAACACTTCATGCTAATATCTTTTAACGATCGGTAAAATTGTAATGCTGTTTCACCATCTTCTTGTCTTCGATTTCGGAATTTTCTTCTATACACTTCATGTAACGGTTCAAATTCTACGGATTTTTTCTCCATCTTTGTATCGAATATTTCTAATAAAACTTCAAAAATATAGATTCAATATTTTCGTTCACTTTAACTTTTATCAACAAACACTATGTACGTATAAGTGCGATGTGCGTTTTTGGTTGATCAGCGTTAGCTTGGACGTGCAAGAGAAGAATGATGAATGATTTTTTGGAAACGTTTCCTTTATAGGATTTCAGATTTAGGAGAGGGGATGAACAACAATTTAATGTATTCTGAATTGAAGATGATTCATTTAAAACCTTTAAAATAGTGGGGGAAAGCTGTAACGAAAAATTCTTCATTCTTAACCTTGACGACACATGCTATAGCCTTTTTTTTTTTTTACCATAGAAAGTGGAGAAAAAGGAAAAGATTCTTTGGAAAAGAGAAAAGGTACAAACGTTAGATAAAATAGATATAATTATATCTATATAAAGCTTCGCATCTTTTATTGGCTCAATCACGTGTTTTATTTTACACCTGAACCTAATCCTTTATTCTCCACTTCATAGCATATACAAAATCGCCAGAGGACTCTTAATTGAAAAATTTAGGCCATAATCCACCGAGTTGAGGCGGAGTACTTAAATGAATTTTTAATCGATAAATAATGCGAATTTAATTCTAAAAATTTATTTAAATAAATAATTAATCAAATATAATAATAAAATATAAGGTAATAAAAAAATTCGATTTTTATTTTTATTTTACATGTATCGCCGGCCTTAAGTAAACAATACCTTATACCTGCTACCTATGGTATTTTAAGATATTTTATTTCATAGGCTTATCGCAGGAACTGTTTCACAGAAATTGGATATTATGAAAAATAACATAATATAAAGTTTATTGTCTACAAAGGATTTAATACTAAACAACTATGATTATTAATTGTTCTTTTTCACTTTTCTGTTTCAGAATATCATTGCAATCCTGTGCGTAGACAATGTACGGGTGTGTTTGTTCGTTTATATTATATAATTTTAAAATCACGGATTAGAAGCACGTTCGTTCATTCGTTAATTTAAATTCCATCGAGTTTCGTGTTCGCGTTATTTTTGAAATTTATGTATTAAATTAACTGCGAGCAATGCAGTTAATTACAGTAAATTTTGTTCGTATAAAGTTGTAGTTTTTTTTATTTATAACAGCCATACAGACTGTTCGCGAAGTAGAGTCAGTGAAGTGACCGGGAGTGAAATTTTTGTTTTCGCATTTGACTGCGTGCAAAGCAGTCTTTAAAGTAGTTGTAGAGTCAGTGTTTGTATGAGTAATTAAAGTAAAATTTTGATCGCAAAGTAGAGTTAGTGACTGGGCGAGCGTAAATTAAATTCAAATCATACACGTATGAAGAGTCAGTGTTGTTCGCCTTATAAGAAAAAGCAGTATTTTCTAAATTGGAAAAATACGTAATAAATTATTATTATTATTGTCAAGATTTATAGCATTCCTTAAATAGAAAGTTTTTCGGACCATTATTAACGACAAAAGGAAGGCTAACGTTTGTACCTTTTCTCTTTTCCAAAGAACCTTTTCCTTTTTCTCCATTTTTTATGGTAAAAAAAAAAAATAAGGCTATAGCATCTGTCGTCAAGGTTAAGAATGAAGAATTTTTCGTTACAGCCTTCCCCCACTATTTTAAAGGTTTTGAATGAATCATCTTCAATTCAGAATACATTAAATTGTTATTACCCCCTCTCCTAAACCTAAAATCTTATAAAAGGTACTTTCCGGAAAATTCTTCCATCATTTTTACCTTGCCCGTCCAACAGCTAACGTACAACGTGCTAATACTCGTATTCTTTTTGATCACCGAGGTACTGTATACCAATTTAAGGTCCTTAATATCTTACATACTTGAGAGATAAGAATATTAGTTGCTCGTTGGAGAAATTTAAAGTGAAACAAAATATTGAATCTATAGTTGTGAATTTGAGTTCGAAATATTCAATATAAAGATGCAAGCAAAATCCTTGAATGAAGTATTAGAAGAATACGTTCGTGATAGTACAAACTTCTTAATTAGGAAGTTTGATCCAAGCTTCTCAGAATTCATTGCTTGGGAATACGATTTTAAGAAAGTGATGCGTAGACTTGAAGTTCCGCAGAGGATAAAAGTGCCTTTATTATTAAAACTGATCGAACCTCACGTTTTAACCAAAATAAGGGAAACAACAGGTTTAACTGATTTAAACGAATTACCATATAAAAGTCTTGCAAATTTATTGCAAGATACGTTTAAATTTGAAGAGGCACATATATTATTTAGAAGAACTTTTGCATACCGAATCCAAAAAGAGAGTGAAGAAGCATTACAATTTTTTCGATCGTTAAAAGAACTTAGCAAAAAATGTAGATATGAAGACTCTAGAGGCGATTTAATAAAGCAACAATTTATAGATGGTTTAAGAAACGAAGAAGTGCAATCTGTACTGCGACAAATGGCGGACAGATTAACTTGGAGACAAATGGAATATATTGCCGCAGAAATAGACTTTTATGAAGAAGTTGGTAAAGATGAACCATTTGTACCTTTTTCTACTCTCTGAGTAAATTATTAACTCTTAATTTATGAGTAAACTTTTATTTTAATTTTTAAGCTAATTTTCTGTATAGAATATTAGAGTTGTTTCATTAACTATTGTATTATTAGTGTATATTATTATATTGTATTATTGAACCCGTTTTTAGAATAAAATAAAATAATACATATATCGAGTATTAAATCCTTTGTAGACAATAAACTTTATATTATGTTATTTTTCATAATATTCAATTTCTGTGAAACAGTTCCTGCGATAAGCCTATGAAATAAAATATCTTAAAATACCATAGGTAGCAGGTATAAGGTATTGTTTACTTAAAGAATAGGAAATTCCAAAGGGCCATAAATCCCAAACTATCTGAATGATCAAAGAAACATATGGTGCGAAGAAAACCCTTTTACAGTGTCAGGTCCTTTGAAGTGATATACAATACTATGTAAATATGAAGTAATACAGAAAGAAAGAACATTCCTCATAGTGAACATTCCTTAGGTTAACCCTCACTACAACTTTGTTAGTTTTTAGTATTGTATGATTAGAACTACGGACAATTGCGATTTCGTCTAATTTTTAGAAATATTTGATAAAATTCAATGTAACGAATAAATGAAATAAAAGTATTATAAGAAAATGCATTACATTTATTATTTGTAAATTATGTGTACATTTATTTAAAAAAATAGAAATTATTTTTAATTTATTTAATAAATAAATTATCATATGCAGTTTGACCAGCGTGGTCATGGAGAAGGTCAGATTCCGCTCATGTAGGAAGCTGTGAAAAATTCAAAAAAATGAATCAGCCAATCACAGCCAGTCTGCCGTCCATTTTCTTCAGTTTCTTTGCGTCGTTCGTGGAGATCAGATCGGAGTGTCATCGTCCCGTTAATATCAGGTAATTAAAAGATATTTTGTAAGGTTTACACCTTCCTATTATAATATATAAAGGATAAAAGGATCAATTTTGATTTTTTGAGTATATTTTGACAATTTGTATGCTCTTACATCGTATTTTTAATCATTCGAAATTTTATTTTATTATAGGTGGAAAGAAGATCTACTGCGCATCATTTTTGCGAATGCAGTATTTTCGCGCCAGTCTTACGCGCCTGTTTCATGCACATCAATATGGCGAATCTTTCGAATTTTTTAATCTGTCATCTGTGTACTTGTTGCAGCGGATTTTGTTATCCCGTTTATTTCAGGTAATTGTTTCAATTAATATTATACGTACACCTTCCTGTTATATATTAAATGATATATAACGAATGTTATATCCAAGATTTTTATACGTGAGTTTTTTCATATTTTACTTTTTTTTAGCTTTCTGAGCATGGGGAAAGTTGCAACACGAATTCACTAACCTTTTAATCTTATGGCAACTTTTTTTATCTTCTCCATATTCGGCGAGGTGAGCATTATTTTTTTTAAGTATAAGCGTATAAGCATATAGAAATACTACAGAAAGAGTGAGAGAGAAGGAGTGTGTGAGAGAGAGGAAGAATATGAAAACAATACACTCGACATATAAGCTATTATATAAATGTGTATTTATATTTGCAGGTATTTCTCGAGTCGACGACAAAACGTAAACAGCCGATAACGTAGGTATAATAGCCGAACGTTCGACACTCCCAAAATCTCCTCTACTAAGGTTACGTAGTAACGTACTTCCTATTAGCTTTCTATCTTTCAACGAGACAACATCAACGAAAATAAAGCGTATTAAATTATTAAATAGTTTTATTTCTAACGTTATCTTTTGGATTTTATTAGTTTAAAAAGCTTTTCATTGCATAAAATGGTATAAAAACTGGTTTATTTTTTATGTTACTCTTTATTGAGTTTGCTGATACAATTACTGTTTTATTTAGACAACTTTAAAGATTTTTAATTAATATTTATACTAACATTACAAACTTGGTATATAATATTGCAAGCAAATAGTTGCATAATATGATCAATTACACAAATATTTAATAACTTCAACTTTTAATTATGACAACTCTCATAGATTATTATTAAATTATTTCTTTCTATTTACCATTGAATATTTTATCAAAAATATTCAATGGTTTTGATGTGTGCCCTGCCTTCAGAAATGATTTACAGGAAATATTGTAATATAGTCTTTAGAATGTTTCAGCTTTTCAGACTTTTTATTTAATTTTATTTTATACATCGTCATCCTAAGGGTAGGATACCCATCCTGCAGTCATCAACGAAGACTAAAAGTAAGTATATTTTACTATCAAACATTTCTATGATAATTTTAATGGATTTTTATTACGACAATGATATTAATTGTTCTTTTTCTTTTTCTGTTTTAGAAAATCATTGCAATCGAGCGCGTAGGCAATGAGGTTCTCGTGTGTTGCATCGTGTTAAAATAGAATATAAAAAAGTCGACAAGTAGATTCAGTGTTGATCGTCGCATGTTAAAGTTTTGTTTGCTCGGTTAAGAAACTCGCAAGTTTCTTTTATTCGGTTTAAACATGTGCTCATCGTCATCCTAAGGGTAGGAGACCCATCGTGCATTCATCGTACATTCATCAAAGTGAGTATAATTTTGTATTAAATAATTCCTCAAAAATTTTAATAGTCTTCTGTAATAGTAATGATATTAATAGTTATTGTTTTTTATTTCAGTTTCAGATTGCAATCGTGCACGAATGGCCCATGTGAAGTGACCGGGAGTGAAATTTTTGTTCTTGCATTTGACTGCGAGCAATGCAGTTTTTGAATTAGTGCAGTTTAGAATCAGTGATCGGGCGAGTAATAAGTTAAAATCAAACGCGAATTAGAGTCAGTGTTGTTCGTCGTATAATGAAATTTCGGTTTCGCGATAAGAAACTTATCTATAGTTTCTTATTTTCGTTTATAACGCGTTTTTAGATTCACGCGAGGTGCATCACCATGGTGCAATAGAGCTGCATCTCATTAGAATGCATGGTAAGTATTCATTTTTATTTACATTTTATACGATTTTATTTTAACATGATTTTGGATAATATTCCAGATAACTTATCGTTTTGTTCTATTTTATTTTACAGATATAACCATGGATTCTCTTCCTTTCAAAGATGTTGGATGAATTCTTCGATGGATCTTCGATGGATCTTCGATGGATCTTCTTCAATGGCAAATCGAGTATCGTCTTCCATCGTCAGACTACAATACTTACTGCGAAGTAGGAGTGTTTTGGAGCCATCGCAGAACTTCTTAAACTGTGAGTTTTTATTTAAAGTCCCTCCAGTGCTCAATCATGCCGAGGATGAAAGGTCCAAATCGGCACGAGTTACTGGTTGTAATTATTTAAATAAATTATTGACGAGCACATGAGTAACTCCTTTTTAGGGAGTCCCTTCATAAAACATTTATTGTGTTAAAATATCTGTTTTAGATCTACAGTCTCAATGAACCTATTTGTGGTTTCCTATGTGCTAATAAGATAATAATAGAGCCAATTATTAGATTTGATATTTGCGGAATTATACTAGTAAATGTGCCTTTATTAGTGTCTATGATTAATGATTTCTTTTGAATTATATTGATTGTGTGTATGTTGACTAACTATGATACTTCATAAATTATATTTTGTACACTTTCGTTTAAATTTTTTTAATAGTAAGTGCACGAATTACACTTACGAAATTTTGTGCAGCAATAAGTCGAGTAACTCAGTACGTGCGGTTTAAAATTTTAGATTTCATATTTATCACAGTTTAGCGTTTTTAGTTTCTTTTTTTTTTAAGTATTAGAATCATTGGATTTTTCCTATTTAATTAAAAGTCGAGTCATTACAGCTTTCTTATTAAATTAAAAGTCGAGTCCCCTTGGGTTTTTTCTTATAAAATTAAATGTAGAATCTTTGCATTTTGTAAAGATGTCAAATAACTGTGTCCTAAATATTTTTCATTAAAAAGTATGAGCAATGCTCATTAAATATTGAGTAAATTTTCATGGCCAGCAGAATTAATAAATATGTGATATATTAATAAATTTTTTAAATTAATGTTTAACGTGATAAGAAAATTAACAAATATCGTGGCAATGGATACTGAAAAATGTTTTTCATTTTAGTATCGTTTAACGATGAAATTGTTATTAATACGGTGCAAAAAGACGAAAATTATTTTGTTGCAATATATATGAACTACGGTACGGTAATTACATATCGTTAGCTTTTGCAATTTCACAAAAATACATATATCGTATTTTATTGGCTACATTGCCTGGGGTTTTTCAATCGCGTGTCGATTCATGGTTAGTTTATAATTAAATTATTTCATCACGATAGAAACACATGAGCGTCTAGCAAAAGCGGCAGAACAACATGTGGTTCTCATTTAAATTAGCACGAATTTATGACGATTCAAAATTATTCTATTATTTTCTTTTGTTTCGCTATATTAAAAGATACACTCAATGTTGTCCTTATTCTCCTCCTGTTTGATATCAGTAATCTCTAAGCTAATGCAAATGGCAATTCTAACGATTTCATATCTACGAATTAAAGTGACACTTTCTCGTTAATGTTATCCGTAACGATACTATAACGGTATACATGCGAAACATGCTACCAGATATCTGATATAATCTTTATAATTGCCGATAATTTTCTCAGCTTTGATTCGAGTAACAAGATACGTAATCACAACGACGCGCGACCGCTTAATTTGGATTTTATACTCTCTCGGCCATTCTCCAAACCAAATATCTTGAAGTTAATGATATTGTCGTTCGTGTGTATCTCGAATATTCGATATAATTATTAAAGAGGAAAGGGGGGGGGGTAATACAGAGATAGCTTTAATTCGATCAAAACAATTCCGATTTATGAATAAAACAACGTTTTTTTACAAGAAACTTTCTTATTCTCTTACGTTTTTAATAAGATCGTAAAATAGATATACAGGGTGATCTGTAACTGGTGGTAAAATCGAAAAAGGGATCTCAACGAACAATTTTTATTCTATATTTTCGATTAATTTTTTCATGTAGAATCACCCTCTTTTTGCTTGTATACCACCAGTTACAGATCACCCTATATATAAGGTAAATACGAGAAAGAACGAATTTAATTATGTCGACCTTATTACGTTATTTCCGGCTAATTAATAAATGCTTTCTTGCTCAATTTAGCGTAGAAGAAGTTTTCGAAAGGAGTTTTCGAGGACGATGAAGAAACTTTTTTTAGTGTAGCTTTTTTTAAGACTGAGGCAACAAAGCATGTCAAAGAAGTAGAGAAAGAGAGGTGTATTCTTCTTTTGTCCATAAAAGTTTCAAGGAACAACGTGTCTACGTCTATGTTGAGCTTTCTTGGAACTATGTAGGTATAGTTGTTGGGTTGTTAGATTGCGTTCTTGAGAGTACTCGAAATTGACCTTTCCAAGGAAAGAAAATCTTTCGTTTTTTTTTCATGGGTATTATCTTTTCTACTTTCTTTTTTGCGAAATATGTCGAGACGATATCGATTGTTATTTTTACGTTGTTTCTTTCGATATTATTGATTAGTTTGTAAAAAAAAAAAAAAAAAAGAAAAAGAAAAATCGCTTTTTAAAACGCGTAGTCATCATCGTTGTCGTCGTTGTCAACTCTTCGAACCATTTTTTTTACTCGTCTAACTCGAATCCATGCATGTACATTGAACAGGCACAAGCTACCTATCTACGTATCTACCTATCTACCTACCAACCTACCTACCTACTTGGTAATATTCGTGTAATCCAGCGCATTAGTTCTTGCCCCGTTGCGAGCGGAATTAATTAAAGCGTTTTTGTGTCCACGTGGCTTCACCGACTGAGAGCAATCAACATCGCGCCAGTGCTCTAATTGACGTTGTTTTGCATTAGTGTTCTCGATCCAAACGCGTTCTCTTCCCATCGTTTCGACGTAATCGATGCTTCTTCGGTAACGTTCATCCGTATTCGCGAAAACCTATTGAAACATTTATCTCGGAATATATCTGAGGAAAAATATAATAAAAATAATTAATAATTATACTCTTTTTTCTTTTTTTTTTTCTATAACAATTTTTTTTTCTTATGCGTTAGAATAAAAAATCAAGACGGATAGATTCGAATTTGAACAACGAAAAATTGAAATACGTCTTTGTAAGCTGGCGACCATTTAGCGAGGAATGAAATACAGGCGATGCAAAAACGCTTTAACTCTACTTTCGCGGATACCTACATCCACCGGGCTTGTTTTCTTTCTTCCTCTCTCTCTCTCTCTCTCTCTCTTCGGCTTGGTTCGTAAGCGAGCATATTTTTGGATTTATGCTGACATCTCGGGAATATGAATCGCGTAATAAAGGCAAAGCTCGTACGGTACGGTTTGTTTCCGACAAAACGCAAAGCAAATGTCGTTAAGAGGATTGGTCAATATATTACAGTGAGACTAATCAATAATTCTTGTTTTATTTTTATCATCTGTTTTTTTCAAAACTTCATTAGCCTTAAAAGTCTTTCCAATTTTTTATTATATTTTCTTTTTTCATACAATAAATTTGTAATAAAAGAGTAAATCAAAAAAATTAGTTTGATGATAGTGGAAAAGTCGAAAAGAAAGAAAAAGAAGGAGAAAAGTAGAAAGAGCAGGAGAGAGAGAGAGAGAGAGAGAGAGAGAGAGGAAAAGAAAAACTTGATATGACACGCGAGCCGGAAACCGCCTTTCGACACGCCTCGTCGCTCCTTTTGCGAACACCTAAAGAAGTAGACACGGACAAAATCGATAGCAACTGCATCGTTGAGATTACCTTGGTCTTTCTCTATTTCTCTCTCTCTCTCTTTCTTTACGAGACTCGTATATGCTCCCGTATACATCGAGAATAAGGAGTTTAAGCAAGTCTACGTGCAGGGAGAAAACGACTCGTGACTACTTTCCGCATAGCGAATGTACGAACTCTTAGAGGGAAGAAGAGGAAAAGGAAGTGGAGAAGGAATAGAAGGTAAAGAAAGAGGGCAAAAGGAAAGAAAAAGAAAGAGGGGGGGGGGGAAAGAGAGAGAGAGAGGTTTCTGTAAAAGGAGAAGAGAACGAAACCGTTGGTGGATCCGCGAGAGGAACATCTTACGTTCGTACCTACCCTTTGGAAAGACGACTATTTGCTTACATTCCGACCTCTTTTTTTCTGTTTTTTTTTTCTGTTCAACCCCAAGCTGTACCTATCCACTACCCTCCTACTCTATCTAGCTCGTTCTTAATCTCTTTCTATTTTTTTTCTTTTTTTTTATCTACCTATCTCCATCTCTATTTCTCTTAGGAGTTTTTTTCTTTCATCTCATCTATCAGTTGAATTTAAAGAATTAGTAATGACATTTGCTAAAGTATTGTTAATTGACTCCGATTTTATTACTCTCTGTCCATCTCTCTCTCTCTTTTTCGCTCACTCTTTTTTTTCCTTCACTACTCTGAAGCATCGATGACATCTTAATGAATATCTTTCTCCTAGTCGTTCTACACTTCTTTCCCCTTCTCTTCTTTTCTCAATGAAGATCGGACAGATCACCTCCTTTATCGATGTCTACCGTTTGTCGAATATCATTTGAAAAAAATCGATTCATCGCGTTTCTCGTCATTTCTTGACAAAGACGGGAAGAGTTTTTATCGAAAAGGAAGCCGATTACACACCGAGCTAGGAATCGGAAGAGAAAAGAAAATTTGACGGCAGCCGTACCGTAATTTTCTTCGACAGTAGAAACCAATCGATTATCTTTCAGTTCTTCGAACGAACGTCTGAAGTGATTTCTAGAGAAAAAGAACAAGAATAAAGGGTATATTTTCTTGTGGAAAAAGGAATAAGTTCGTAGGTATATATACACACATATACATATAGAGATGGGTATATACATATACATAGATTCGCGTGAGGAAAACTTGTTGCATCGTTGCTGTGCGTTTCGTGCTAAACATTTGTTTTATTAATTGATCGTTTGAACTTAGTTATTGATAACAAAGTAACAAATAATCTATTTAAAGTTCGATACGTGAAATCAAGAGGCTTATTCACTTAATTTTTACTCACTCACTCTTTTTCTCTTTGTATAGAAGACAACGTTGTGAGGGGTACTCGTGGATCTAATTAACTGATGTAAAAAGGATAATTAAAAAATAAAAATATGCGCGTAAACGAGAATAACGTAAAACGAGACACCCACCGTTCCATCTCTTTTGCGCGTGAACAAAATATATTTTTTCCTCGGTTGCAGCGAAAATGGTCAATCTGTCTTCTGTAAATGCTAAAAGCTCGTTAACTCGATGAATTGCGCTTAAATAAAAATACTTTCCCGTGACGCAACATTTTCCTGATAATATCATGACGCACAATATTTTTTCACTACGATCACAGTTCGGGCGTAACAAAGTTTCCTCGTTTGTATCATCATTTGCAAAAAAAAAAAAAAAAAAGAAAACTAATTTAATGCAAAAAAACGATATCGTTCGCCTCAATGATCATTCTCGTGTTTGTTTTAAAATTTCATTAGAATAAATAATTTATGAAAAATCAATGGAGACGCGTGATTGTGTGAAACAATTCGAAATAAAATCGAGAAGTTTATCCCAACTAAATGGAATTTCAATTTTCTCCCGACGAGATTCTAATTCGGTTAAAACTAGACGCAAAGGCGACGACGAAGACGACGGCGACTACGACGACGACGACGACGACGACGACGACGGCGGCGGCGGCGGTGGCGGATTAAAATCCATGCGGAAGAAGGTCGTAAGTCTCTCTTGGGGATGAACTCGCTTGAAAATGGAGAAATAACGAGACGACGAAAGTTTACGCGATATCTTGGAAATATCTAACCACACTAAGCGAATAACGAAGATGAGAATACGCGAATCTTATCGTGAAAAGTTTTTGGCGGGAAAAGTCTAGGGCATTGGAAAACAAGTAATCTAACTACCACCACTGGAATAAGAAAAAAGATAAAAACGAATATGTTTAAAATGAACGAGATTTCGAAATTCGATGAGACTGACTAAAGTAAAAAATTTTCACCATACAAATTCTACTCCGCCCCCCACCACGCCTCTCGTTTTCGCAATATCCCCCCTCCCCTTTTTATAGTGTACGAGGAAATGTGGAAATCCTGCAGCAACGTATACAGAGATATCTCTCACGTCCATTCGTTCCATCGTGCCGCGCAATGTTGATTTTTTACTTGGCGCTTTTATCTGCCTGAAAAATCGTCCGCTCCCTTTTATACAGGTGCGACACACCGGCACGCTATATCGAAACTTCTCCTCCTCTTCCTCCTTCTCTTCCTCTTGCTCCGCCCTTCTAAAGCACCACTCAACGTTGAAGCCTCATCCCCGTTCGTGCCCATACCCATACCCCTACTCAAGCCCATCCCTTTGGCATCTCTCGGACTCTTCTGCTACTACCACTACTACTAGTAACACTACTACTACTACTACTACTACTACTACTACTGATGCTGGTGCTGCAGCTGCAGGCAACCAACGCCCACCAACGACAGCAACAGCAACTCCGATCCTCTTCTCACCCTTCTTCTTCCTCACCCCTATATATATATATATATATATATATATATATATAGATGTATACATCGGTGAATGCGAACAGTTGGGGAGATCGATACAAGTTTCATAAATTAACTCTCTCTGTCCTGTGTCCTCTTGTGTCCGCACTACGACGGTGGCATACGAGCAAAACAAGTAACGTTCGTTCCGCGCCTCCTATAAACGTGATTCCGTACCAGCCAAGTTCGTCCGCTCTTCCGCATTATCGCCCTTTATCTCCTTTCGTTCGTCTCCCTTTTCCCTTTCCTTCGATAATTTATGATTCTCATCGAGGAGATACGTTACATTCGCGCAAGTTGCTACGATATTTCGTTGAGATAAACGTCTCGAGTCGGTCTTTTGGAAATCAATTTTGATATAAAGTCTTTCATTACTGCCTTCTTTAAATAGTGAACGTTTAGATTTATCATTAAAGACAATTTTTAGCTAAGGAAATGATTAGTTAGATAAATTATTCGTGATATCGATCGAAATTAATGTAGTAGTTACATTCGAGATAAAGATAAAAGTCTGTTAGCGATGGATTAAACTTTGCATAAGGAGTATACCTTCGAGGCACGAGTGGCTATTAACTGAAATCAAATTTACATGAATGGATGAATCGCATAATTTCACGATAAAATTTTTAATTCAAAGTGGAAATGAAGCTTTTTTAATAAAGTTCTTTCTAAAAACACGTACTTTTTTCTATTATTAAATGCATACCAAGTACAATATAATTAAAAAGGATAGTAGTTACACGCTGGAGATATAGTATTTAAAAAAGAATTTTCATTTTATATAGATTTGGAATCAAATAAAAGAGAATTTAATTCATAAATCTGTAATCTGTAAACTATCGTGGCAATCGTCAGTTCGCCTACCCGTAGGCTTTTAACAAACGGACGATCGCGAACGTAATAACTGGAACTCGCGGTTATGTGCACCCGTTAACTATGCCTCGCGAGTGAATTATACACGGTGAATCGATGGACCATATAATGTCATGAAATGACTCACAATGTATCTCGGCTAGGGCACCAGCAATGCTACACACGGTGAATATAACGAGAGAGTTACTGTTCCCGGAGCTATATGGGTACTGCACTTTCCTGCATTTATCACCGTACGCCCGTTAAATCGCTTCTATCGTAGACTCAGCTGCCCCGTCGTATGGTCATTGTTTGATAAATTTTACATCCTATTTAGTGTATAATAGAAATTTGAAAAAAAAAAAAATATTAAAATTAAATAAGAGAGACGAAGAAGATCGAAGAAATATTGGATGTTACTACTCAATGAAATTTTCGTCACAGGATTTGTACGACAAAATATTGAATAAAATCGATATCATATTCGTCTATGTCGCACTGTTTTCTGATAGAATGAAAAAGAGAGAGAATGAAAAAAATATTATCGGTGAATGCAAAAGGAAGTATTGTACTAACGCACACGTCCAAAAGATTTGACGAAATTTCAGTATACTGCGATACCTAGCAGAGTTTTAAGGAAATTTAAAATTCCGCTGACGCGGTGCCGCACCATCGAGATATATACTTTGGCCACACAACTGCGCATTCCGCGTTCCTATACACAAACACAAAGGTACATAAAACATGGATACATAGAAACATAGAACACACACTAATATAGCTGCTAGCTCGCTACGAAACTCGTCGAGGGAAGCTTATTTCGTCGGCACGCTGTTTCTAACCCGTATCTGCTCAATCAATGAGAGTTGGCAGACTGTTACGAGTTTATGAAATACTGCCTGGGGACGTGGTCGTTTTATATAAACACCATATACTAGAAAAGAAGGAGAAAGAAGAAATCGCACTGGCGAGAAATCTTTTCTTGTGACGGACAAAAATGAGCCTTTGCTTCTTTCAAATAGATCTAAATAAGATTTCTTATTGTGTTCTGATAATATTCCAAGATAGGATCTAATTTAAAATAGCTTTGTAAACGATGAATCTTTGATAAATAGATATAACTTTTTTCTAGGATCATTAGAAAGACTATACAACAGTTTTTAAATGAACTTGTAGGATAACTTAATAGTCAGCTTCGTTTCATAGGATCATCATATATCATACAATAATTTCTGAATGCAAGATGAAGAGTTTATACTACTAGAATACAAATGTATAAATTTAAGCGATTTAGTATGGAAGAAAAGAAGGGGGTCGAGTAGAGAAAATGGTTCAGCACGAGATCCCTTGTTCTGGTACACGTTCGAAAACATAGGTAGTATTTGTCTACTTATTCGGAGCAAATTCGGTGTACGTCGTGTCAACGCGCATCCACGGAAATGCGGGGGATCAGAGCGGATTTGAAGATGCAAATGCAGTCGAGAGCGACATTTGCACGTGTCCTTCTCCTTCTACCTTCTCTTATTCCTTCCTCCTTTGTTTTGTGTACGTGGTACGATAAACGTACGTGCGGTCACGCGTGCGTTCGCATGCGCCCTGTGAAAGCATTACGGTAGCTCCCCTTTAAGACGTCCGAAAGCTCGTGTGCAACGTGACGGCTGGAACAACGCGGAAGCTCGAACAAAAAACGCGTAAAGAGAAATATACGTGCTTTTTCTCCTATCTTTTTCTCTATTTTTCTTTTACAAAAAAAAAAAAACCAATTCTTTTTTGTAAAAATCGTAAATCGCGTATTGTGCAAAAGTTTTATCTTTGTTCTTCTTTTTGTTTTTTTTTTTTCCTATTTCTTTTTTAATATACAGCGTGTCAATAGCGATGATAATTTTGTAAATAATTCTTTAAACGTATTATAAAATAAATTGTTTAGTTGTCGAATATAATACTCGATATAAAATATGATTATGCATGTAGGTACTCTTGAGAAAAGTAGCATGATGATATCTAGGTACTACAATCGCGAGAATAGTTGTGTGAAAGATAAGAGGATAACAGAGTAAAACACTCAGTCTGCCATTGCGTTATATATAACTGCTAGTCCGAAAGCCAAACCGTAAGCTTTTGAGAGAAGAGGTAGGAGAGAAAGTAGAGCGAGAGAGAGAGCGAGAGAGAGAGCGAGAGAGAGCGAGAGAGAGAGAGAAAACGAGAGAGCGAGTTTATTGTTCCGCGGCACTTTCCCAAACCTTAAGCACAGGAATCCTCGAAAGGCGCTTTCCAAAAGTGTTCTTCGAGTTTGAGTAAACCCAAGGAATTACCTTAATACCGGACATTACATTTCATTTAACCTATAGACACCATTTTCATTGTACGATCCATGGTAACTAACTTTTCTTTTCGTTATATCCTTGGTTCTAATAAAAAAAGATCTAAGCAATCGTTACATTTTTCTTATTTTATGGTTTAATGAAATATTCTAGACGATACCATAGTTTGGATAAAAGTATAACTGTTTATTACATGCCTAATAATTTTACTTATCGCAATATTGGTTAAACCTCTTTCTCTCTCTTTCTCTCTCTCTCTTTCTCTCTCGATGAACACGGCAACCTGTAAATTTCAAGAACGACGTTATCACCAAGACGATAAACCGTTAGCTTTAATCCTACGTGGGGAAAGTAGTACGTTCTAGTTTTATCCCAGTACGGTCCATTACCTCTACGTTCCTGTCCAATATTATTAAATATCGTCGACATGTTGTACGTTTTGGTAAAACGTTCGCGTTCCACTTATCAACTCTCTGTGTTATACTTTTGAATTATTTTTTATATAATAGGTAGATGATACACATTTACGGATTGAAATTTATTATTATTTTTTTTTTTTACAAATTAAAATCAAAAGTTACAACGCAAATAGTTGAATAATGTTTCATAAAATAGTATTTAGTTTATTAATTGTTAACGTATTTTACGTTCCGATATCTTTCTGAAATATCGAAAGAAGTTTTAGCTAATGCTTTTTCAACGAATTTTCCGAAAAAAAGTTCTCGTCGAGATAGTATTTTCTCGTTGGTTAGGAGCAAAACGTTTCTAGAGTTTTACGTCGAAAAGTTCGATTTGAGGGCAGGACATCAGACATCTCCTCTAGCCACCTAGAGCACTTTCGTTGCCAAGCAAATCCCGAGGCGATAAAAAGTTTTTTTTCGTTTAGAATTAAAGCGACGGCGGATAATAGAAAAAAAAGAAAGATCAAATAAAAAAAAAGAAAAGAAAATAAATTAAACTATCGACAATGTTGCACAGTTTCATTTAAAGAATCCACTAATTAGAAGTGGTTGTAAATGATTATGTAACGATAAGTGAATTAGTCAAAGATTTCTTTCTTTATTTAATTGTATTGCTCGAGTATTTAGAGTTTTCGAAAACAATGAAATTAAATTCGAAGGTTGGTTGCTCTGTGAACATTTCAATTAAACAATTGGAAAAGATAAAAAAGAAAAACCTTTTTTGGGTCGCCAAAAACACGTTTCCCGACGATATCTGAAAAACTAGAAACCGTTCGTCGTGTTAATCCCTATCTCTCTATTTTTCTTTTTCTCTGAGTTATTTTTTTTTTTTTTTTTTTTTTTTTATAGAGAATCATGATGAGCAAAAAAAGATCGTAGAAGAAGAAGTACGAGTTTTAAAACGTTCACCATTGTACATGGAATATCAAAGTTTTACGAGCTGTGAGATACGTAATGCACTCGTTGATCCATCAATACTTGTCAGGAGATCAGTAGTGGACATTGTAGTCTGGAAAATTTATCATTGACTATAAATCAAGGAGAAATTTTCAAGCTATTCCAGAAGAGAGGAAGAGAGAGAGAGAGAGAGAAAGAGAATGAGTATGCGCGTTTATTAAACGCTTGAAATTGGTCGTTTATTAACTATAATTGCTGAGATCACATTTGCGAGACATAATAAGATTGAAAAGATTGATTTCTTTTCTATTATTCATTTTCACTCTTTTAAGCTGATAATTAAAATAATCTTTTTAATATTATTTTAACTGTTACTCTGTGCTAACTTGCCAATTCGACGAACGTAACGAAAAGGGGAGAGGTGGGGTAAATAGATCGGACAAACTAATGGAAAAAAGGTTAAAGTTAACGAGGCAAAGAGATCCATGCGAAGAAGTGCTCCTTCATAAAAAAGAATTCCATGAGAATGAAAGAATGGAAGAAAGAAAGAATTGCCCGTATAAATCTTTCGTGTTCGTTCGTTACATCGACCGTTCTAATTTTCCTGCTCGTTCGACGATCATTTTTATGTCTCGTTTTCGATCTTCTTAAGCATATCCAAAGAATCAATGATTTAGAATTTTTAATTTATTCTATCGAGCGATTTTCATTTTATCGTAACAACGATGATTCAATTTTTGAACGTATTATCCATAGAATGAGATTTAATGTTTCAAAAAAGAAAAACCAACAAGCCGGTGATATCTTATTTGAAAGCATTTAAACTCGTTAGAAATACATTTGAAAATGTGATTCTGGCAGATAAATTTAACCACTTTTTTTTTTTACAGTAGAAAGAAATGCAAGCGCGCAAGTCATGTTCGTCGCGATACCCTCTTTAAAGTTTCATGCCTTGTGGGATGGTATAGTAGCAGTAGGTAGCATGAAAGATAGGTAGGTAGGTAGCTGGGTAGGCGGATTCAACCACGCTTAAGCGTTTTGGATCACACCAACCTCGACGCATGCACATCTCTGACATATTTTTTTTCTATTTTCTTGACTTTTTTTTTTCTTTCTTTCTTTCTTTTTCTCCGTGTCATTTTCGTTTCCTTCCTTCGCTTCTTCTTTTCATCTTTTTTTCTTTTCATATGAAATTTTAACAAGAAAAGTCGACCCTAATGATGATGCCCTATTCGTTCATTCTTCCTCTGATTTTTATTATTCGGAAATCGATAAAAATAATTTCGATAGTTCGTTCAAGAGAATTATAGATTTTTTTTATGATTGTATTTTTACACCATTGATTTTTACTTTGGCCGAATAAAACATTTCTTTTATCGCGAATGTTAAACTTGAACACAAATCACGAACGAAAAGTGAACTTATGTTACACGGAAATTTTTTATTTTATAAATTTTAAGATTGAAAGAAAAAGAGAGAGAGAAGAAAATAATATCGATATATTCTCTTTCACACCTCGTTTTTATTCGATAGTCGACCACAAGCATGTAACGGATGATAATAGAAAACTTTTTGAAAGCGCCTTTCCCTGCCGTCCCGTCGCTTACTTCCCCTTTTGGGATTAAAGTTTAACGTATCGATATCGTTCGGAATCGAAGCTTCCCCGCGAGACTAGCTCGTAACTCTTCCCCTTTCGTTTTCCCTTATCGTATCGCGACGAGGAGAACGATTACGACGAAGACGACGATGAAGAGAAGGAGATGGAGGAGGTGGAAGAGGTGGAGGAGGAAAAAAGAGGCTACTAGCATAGCCGAAAGCAGGCTAGCAAGCTACCTTTACCTAGGTAATATCCATTTCGAGTTGCTGCAAGCCTCCGAAGATCGATCCTCTCTCTCTCTCTCTCTCTCTCTCTCTCTTTCTTTCTTTTCTTTATTTATCTTTCTTCTTCTCTCTCTCTCTCTCTCTCTCTCTCTCTTTTTCCCCTCTCTATCTTTTTACTCGTTATTCCTCTCTTTTCTTCCCTTACGATTTCTCTCTTCATACTCACCGATCCGAAAACTCCAAGAGCGGAGAGTCTCTTAAGTGCAACCCACCGAAATACTACTGCTATGCTACTCGTCTACTTCCGGTCGTTCAGGAAAAAAACCAGAGCATGATAGAATTCGTACGCTTTACCGATAGAAAGAATATAGCTACAAACGGAAACGAAAACAAAGGGAACGGGGAAAGAGAGAAAGAGAAAAGGGGGGTAGCAAACGATGGCAATTTGTTGATTTACGAGCTCGATCGAATTCAACTCTCGTTTCGATAGTTCGATAGATTTAATAAATTCGTGAAAGGATGGGAAAGAAAGAGAGAGACAGAGAGAGAGAGAGAGAGAGAGAGAGAGAGAGAGAGAGAGAGGAGAAAGGAAAATTATTTTTAACGTTTCCTATAAACATAGAAATTGAGGTTAGAGTGATTACCAATTGTGGTCTGTGTATATACTATTTAAATACACTATACCGCACTGTTGATTATATATCTATAACAAATTGGTCAAGCATATAATGTTACGGAACGACTCATGGTGTATTTCATTGACTGCGTCAGGAGTTGCGGATGTGAATACAGAGAGAAAGAGAGAGGGAGAGAGACGGAAAATATTTCCATTTCGAAAGAGGAATAGAAAGAGAGAGGAAACGAGAGAGATAGCCACACTCTCACATGGTTATTTTACGGTATTTATTCTCGCGTGTATTTACGCTAAATCATTTTTACAGCGGGGCCAACGATAAATAAGTTTAATATCGTTGAAAATTAATCTCCGGTTGCTCGTTACATTCGCCGGTATCCGTTCAATATTTCCTATTTACAGTTACACGTTCCCGAGAGTGTTGCTTGGTCTTCTCTTGGCCCTTATATTGGTTCTCTCACTCATTCTCATTCGTGTTCTTTAGAATCAAGGAAAAATGAGACTTATAATGTATATATATATATATTGAAAATTAGGAATTTGCTAAAAGATTTTGCTTGATCGAGATCAAAGAAAAATTTGAATAAATAATGAAGAAAAGTTTTTAGAAATAATAATGATAATAATAAAAATAATAATGATAATAATAATAATAATAATAATAATAATAATAATAATAATAATAATAATAAAAAGGGAAGGGGAAAGAAGAAACAAGAGTCATCTTTACGTTTTCACGTGGTTTCTCGTTTTCGACGGAAGAACGAGAGACGCCATTCATATGTCGTTTTATTTTTTTCTTTCTTTTCTTTTTTTACAGTTTCTATCTCTTTTTTTCCGCTTTTTATGCTCTTTCAATTTCACAACGGCAAGTCGTTTTGTATCGTCTTGAAAAACTGTTGACTTTTACGCGAAGGCCTAGACATGCACGCCTTTCTTTTGCAAGGGATTTCAGACGGTTGTCGTATTCTTTCTTCTCTTTTTTTTTTTTTTCTTTCTTTCTTTCTTTCTTTCTTTCTTTCTTTCTCTATTCGTACTCGTAGGGAAAAATGGAAAGTCAAAAAAAGTGAGTAAAAAATATTTAACTAAAAGAAACGAACACGGTAAAAAGTTACATTTTTTATTCATCGAAAATAAGAAAGAAAGTGGGAGGAAAAGGGGAAGGATTTGAAAGCATAGAAATCAAAATGAAAAACAAAACGTAGACGAACGAATAATATGATGCGTTAACTTCATGTATTTTTTTATGAGTTACATATACTCACTCAGCTTCTCAAACTGATTTTACGTTAGTATTTTTTTTTTTCTATTTGAAAATTCATTTCGAACGAATCCTGACGTTGAACAAGCCCGAGACTGGAAAATTTTTGTGGTACTTTTTCATCTCCTCTTCCCCGGGACAATTTCAGTCCTTTGACGGTTTGATTTTCCGTGCACTGTCGCTCTCATACGTCCCCGTTATTCCTCTTATTTTAACATCGAATCTTTCGTTTTTAATCAAACGTTCCTTTAATCTAGATTTCTTTTTTTCTTTCTTTCTTTCTTTCCCTCTAGCTTCTTTTTTTTTCTTTCAATTTATTTGGTTAACAATTTTTATATTATTTAGTTACTTGAATCATAATTTGAAGAATTATGTTATTTTAAATAATAATCGTTTCGTCAAAAAATAAGAAAAATAGATTTCTTTATTTGATCTAGCTCCTCTCTCGTGTTCCTTCGCTTTTTCCAGAAGAAAGCTAATTTTCAGAGGATTCTTGTTTTTCCTCATAATACCACCAACGTACCTATTCAAGATAAACATCCTTAATAAGATCTAAGACAAACGTTCGATAATGAGAGAGAGTCGACGTTGCCTCGAGAAACACGGTCTCTATGTGTTCCTTCTGATTCGACGCGTAGGTATATATTGTATATATTGTATTTTCAGAGGCTTAACGCGTTAAAACGAACGGTCGTGCTAATGAAATTGTATTTCTAAGAGAAGCATGCTACCGCTTAAAGGAGCATTATCCTACGATAATTCCTATGATAAGGCTAACAAAACTGTCAGAATTATTATTATTATTATTATTATTATTATCATCATCATCTCTACTATTATTATTTATACAACAAATATTATATTCGATTGGAAGGCACAGGAAAAATATATTCCATCTTGACGACAACAAGGACGAGGATGACGACAACGTTACTGCTCGAGGAAATTGCGAGCTTGAAAAATGGTACAATCGATCATCGGCCACGTACCGAGTAACGTTTCGAACCGTTAGTGACAAATGTAGGTAGGTAGGTAGGTCGGTCGGTCGGTCGGTCGGTCGGTAGGTAGGTAGATAGATGAATAGATAGATGGATAGATAGATAGATAGAAAGATAAATACGTTCGAAAATGTAAGAGAGAAGAAGGAAAGTAGTCGAAAAACATTCGTAAGACATTCGTAAGACATTCGTAAATAAATTTCAAAAGAACGAATCTCGGATAAATCGATAGGAATATTAAATGCAAAAGAACAAAGATAAAGAATGCATACTTCGTGAATTAGTTTCGTTTCAAAAAGCAACTTTGTCGTTGCTTACTAATACTTTAGCGATGCTTTGGTTGACGATGGTGATGCTAGTGATAGAAGCGAAGGATATCGTAATCCGAGTGATGCGAGAAAAGCCAGGAGAATTAATATTCTCGGAAATGCCGACGGCGTCGTCGTCGTCGTCGTCGTCGTCGTCGTCGACGTTGTCGTCGTTGTCGTCGTTGTCGTCGTTGTCGTCTTCGTATCGGCATCGTGTACGGTTTATATCCATCC
This sequence comes from Polistes dominula, assembly GCF_049000335.1. Lineage (NCBI taxonomy): Eukaryota > Metazoa > Arthropoda > Insecta > Hymenoptera > Vespidae > Polistes > Polistes dominula. The sequence continues at coordinate 319,565 of NW_028300925.1, read as the reverse complement.
GTGAAACTCTCTAGCTTTGCCGCGTTGTCAACGTGCCTCGCAAGTATTTCAATTTGCAATTGCATTCTACGCTCTCTTGAGTCCCCTTTCCCTTTACCCTCCCCCCTCTCTTCGCTTTCTCCGTTCTCTGTTCTCCTAACTCCTTCTATCCATCGCGCGCATCCTTGGAAATTCAAGCGGAATGCAGCGATTCGCGGGAATACATTTGCATTACTTACATCGAATATCGCGATATTTAGTCATCCTTGTTGTTGTTTAACATATATGCATATACATACATATACTTATGTATATAAAGAGATAGAGAGAGAGAGAGAGAGAGAGAGAGAGAGAGAGAGAGAGAGAGAGGCACGCGGTTTCTCTCATACATAATATAAATGCCGGAAAGCAGCGTTATTCTAACGCAATGCACTAACAGATACGCATTATATTTGCATCACAGAAATATATCTCATCCAATTCGATACGCTGTCTCGAACTCGACGAATGAGTAGTCTTTTTCTCTCTCTCTCTTCCTTTTTCTCGGTTTAGTCCCTAAACAAGTAGGGTACCGAAACTATCGATCACTATACCGACAGTTCCTCCTATCAAACCGTACGTCGAAACTCTTGGAATAGAAATCGTAGAAACGTTCGTAAGTGATCGCGTGCAATGACGAAATATCACGAGGCAGAAAAAGAAAAAAAAGAAAGCAAACGTTATCGTTTTAAAAGTTCTTTATCGTACTGGCAGTTCGTAATTATCGTCCTGGTGCAATGTATTATCTGATTTTCTAAGTACATTTTAATAATGCCGTGGTTAACTCACTAATTCCTTTGAGATGGTGCTCTATCCATGACAGAGTTCTATCTTTCTATCTCCATTTCTCTCTCTTTCTCTCTCTCTCTCTTCATTTCTCTCCGAATTTTCGTAAGGAAGAGAAAAAAGATACAGACACTGTGCTGACGGTTAAAATCTCGCTAGGAAGAAAGCAATAATCGTTATGCAAAGCTGTAGTCTGCTTGAGATAACCGAGCTAGGGCCACTTAGAATGAAGCTCCTCTAACCTCTGGGCAAAACGATTTTCTCAGTGTGTCCAACGTTTATAATAGACGAAAAAGAAAGGAGAAGCTTGGTAAGAATAAAAAAAAAAAGAAAAAGAAAACAACTCTCGTGAGAAACGTAGTAGCGATAAGGGTGGAAAGGTACGTAGTATTCTACAGCTTACTACTATTCTCAATCTTTATACTAACCAAGAAGGAACGGGAAAAGCGAGCAGGTGTTTTAAGGAGCCGTATCAAGAATATCCTTCTCTCTAAGACAATGTCGACGACTAAAGATTTCGTTATCCTATCTACTTGGAAAAAGATTTTGGCACGGCTTAAATAAATTCGTGTTTGAATATGTCTCCACAATTGATGATATTATCAATTTTTCCGATTAATATTCATTCGTTTTTTTTTTTAACAGTAGACAGAGAAATTACTTAAAAATATGATCATTTTAATTGGATGAAATAGGAATGTCTAGATGTAGTATCTATAAATGAATATATGAAATAAAATATAATATATAAATATAATCTATAAATGAATAGAATGAAGGAAAATATAAGTATTTATCTAATATTCAAATCTTTTTACAAGGAGATTTTTTCTGATACGAATAAATACAATATCAGAATTTTGGAAAGCGTTATAACACTTTTATTATGATTCGAATATTCCCGTACGTATTCACTAGGTGGTACCTGATTTTTCTTCTTGACTATTGTATACGCCAATAGATAAATGCAAAGTTTCTAAGATCGATTTATAACGTCGTCTAAGGTACTTGAACGTTTGATAGCGGTGACTCTCTGTTGCCTTTCCGATCTTTTCGAAGGAAAAATCGAAGAAAAACATTGGAAAATTTTGATCGACCGTTAGATTCACTCTCTCTCTCTCTCTCTTTCTCTTTCTATGTGTGTAATATGTCTGACGATGTTTAGTATCACACACCATCCGATATTTCTTCGTGCTGTCGTTTATGGATGATGTTTTTTAACGCGTACCTTGTGTCCATGGCAGACCCTCATCCATCATTATAGCATCGAATGGCAGAGCTTCGCTAGCCAGCCAACCAGCTAGCTAGCTGGTCATGCTACGGCTCGATCGAGTTGCAAAGAATTTCGGTAGTCAACCTCTTCTCTTTTCGTTATCGAGAAATACGAATCTCAAGGGGTTGCTAGTATGAAAGCTAGCTTTGAAAATTCACATAGATGTGTGATACTTTTAAATAAAATGGAATAAAATCAAATAAAATCAAATAAAAGAAAATAAAAGAAAATAAAAGCGGATAAATCCTAGACTATTTTACATGGGTTCGTATCGCGCGAAGATTATTTTAAATCCGTTTAAAAGAAATTACATCCTTTTCTCGGATTACCACGTTCACAGAAGAGAAGAAAGCTCGGTGGATGTCGGCCAAGTACTTTCGACATTAAAGTCTTCTACTAAACGCGTATCTTCGACTTTAACGATAGAAACATTTTATCCCTTCCGTTGATCACAAGCTCACGCTTCAATCTTTTTCCTTCTTTTGCTATTTTACTAGGAATCAGAGAGGAAACACTGTCAAAGTCGGATTTAATAACGCTAGATAATTATTTCAAGAATTTTTTAACTCAAATGATTTAGACATTAGTGGACTTTCACGTACGAGCGATTTTCACCTTGACGAAATATATAAGTAGTTTTTATTAATAAAGCTGATTACAGTTCTTGTGGTTGCGGTATACTCAAGTTTCATATTATTTATATGTATATTGCGACGACGTTGTCTTATTCAACGAGAAAATCGCATGGGACCAAGAGAAAAGGACTCTCGAAAATATTCTAGGGTTGCTTTTACGTCTGACCTCACCAACTAATATTAACCCTCTAGCAGAAGTTTATACATATAAACGTATGCGGTGCACGTTGATGATACTACACGTTTATGCTATATAGACTTGAACTGGCGAAAACGTTCGGGAAAATCCTACGTGTTGTGGCACACACTGAGCGAGATAGAAAGCGCATCGCACGAGTAAAGAGCGCCCAGCGTAGGATAGGTAAAGGAACCTCCACACCACGTGATGGGAAAAGGGAAAGGGTAAGGGAAGGAGAAAGGCCGCCTGTGGGTACTTAAAAGCCTACCTGGCACTCCGCTAATGTTCTCATTACGTTTTACTCGTGTGCTTCCGATTCAGATTTAATGCATCCAACGCCACCACTACCGCCACTACTGCCACACCACTACTACACCACCATCTCTACCGCCACCATAACCACTACCATCACCACTAACCACTAACATAGCCAGCAGCATCGTCATCGTTACAACTGAAAGCAGCGGGATACCAAGTAAGAGTACTGACTACTTCAAAAGGCAAGAGTATCCTATTAAAAGCTAATGAGAATTATAGAAATTATAGAAGAAACAAAGTTCACAAACTGATGACTCTTTGACTGTTTGGAATAAGCGAGAAAACTCGATGAAAGGGATTATTTATCTCATTTATCAGGAAACTGTCACAAAAAAGAACAGCAGACTACGGTTGAAAGAAATTTGTTATTAGTATTATCGGTTCGTTTCTTTCTTCTCTACCTACAACTACTATTACCACCACTGCTATTGCTACCTGCTACTTTCCTTTACTTCAACTGTTTCAAAGCGAAAGGAAAAGTTCTCTGTGATACATCTTCTACTTCTTACATTTTTTTATATGCCAACGAAAAAGATTATACAAAAGGAATATTAAATTTGTAAAAAAAGAAAAGGAAAGCTTTTCGCCGTCGAAGTTACGACCTACGAAATGAATTTTTTCTCGCTGTGTTACTTTGTAACATTTTCTCTTGTACAAACTTCTCTTTTTCCTCATTCCCTCTTTTACTACATAGATATATAAATTCAGATTGTCTTTTCGTTAAATAAAAAGCAAACTCGACTTTTTGGAAACAATGAACACCATATACGGTCGAGAAACGTACAAGAAAAAATTTATTTATTTTTATCAGGAAAACATAGAAAATTAAAATCTTTACTAAGGGTTGTAACGAAAGCATTTCCCTATAGACATTCCGTACTTGTATATAAATCTAGGTGAAAACATTGAAACATTTTGTGAGAAATTCGATTATTTTTTCTAGAGTTGATCGATATGTCGGTAGGGAAGAATCGATCATAATGTTAGTCATAGGTCAAGTCTCGAAGGTTTCCTAATATCGTGGAATCGTTGGTATATTGGCTGAGCAACGGGTAGAAGCAGACGCTAGCATGAACGCTCGGTGGTTCAGAGAAGTGGTCAGTAGGATTTATGTATGAGACGCTGCCGGGGCTTAGAGAGATAAATTAGTCGAGCTGGCAATAAAAAGTCGACTCGCGGATAGCCAGGATTACACGGATGTACTGCCACCGAATCGATACTGCTCTACTACTGCTCTACTACTGCTCTACTACTGCTTTTCCTCTTGCTGCTACTGCCGCTGCTGCTTCTGCTGCTGCTGCTGCTTTCTGCCACCTACTTCTTTATAGTAGCTATATTTTCCTCTACATTTTTCTTGTTACCCCTTTTCTTTCTTTCTCTCTCTCTCTCTCTCTTTCTCTTCTTTTTTTTCGTTTCTATGTTCTTTTTTTTCTATTTTTTAAATCATTTCAAATGGTTTTTACGGATTTTACTTACGTTCATTTAAATAAATTAAATTTGAGTTTCGCGATATTAAAAATATTTATTAATTTTTTTTCTTTTTAATAGTACAAAAAAAAAGACTTTCTCTATCAGAGAAATGTGGTTTAAAAGATCGCTTTGAATTTTTGTAAAAATTTTTCAAAGAACTTAGAGATTTCTAAGCATGGGAAAAATAACCTCCGGGCATAATTTAATTTCGCGTTGAGAATATCTTCTTTTCTATCTTTTTCTTTTTCTTCTTCTTCTTCTTCTTCTCTGGCGTCGTATAGGTTGGATAGTTGATAAAAAAATGTGAAGGAGATAAAAAAAAGGCGGCAAATAGAGACAGAGAAAGAAAGGGAGAGAAAGAGGTAGGCCCTTTTTTTTACCTCAATCCTAATGACATCACGCACACACGACACCTCACTTTTTCACGTTACTTCGTAAATTGTTAAAAACGAGGACTCGACCTTATCTTTGGATATACCATCGGAATCAATGACGTATGAATAATTTCGATAAATCGTTCGATATTGATTTTCCTAGCTTTCTATGAAAGCTCCGATAGATAAAGAGAAAGATAGATACACGTTAGGTATGTATATACGTATGCGTAAAGCGGAAGCTTGTGAATCCGTGAAATGATAAAACTAGGCCATGGATTTATCCGATTGTACTTTGAAAAGTAATAACGAACTTGTTTGCGGTTTTGTTATCTATGGGAAGATTGTAAAATCTATGAAATTCTTTATAAGCATATTTTTATTAGCAGAGATTAGATCGAGAAATTTAAGAATAAAATTAATCTAATTCACGAACATTATATATAAATTCAAATTTTATTTAAAAAAGAACAATAGATATATATATATATATTTTGAAAAAACAAAAAAATAATGACGATGACGATTATGATTATTTGTAGAGAAAAGAAAATTTTAGGAATAATTACGAGTTCCCCTAATTTGTATCGTAATTTAGGTCGCAAGAACACACCAAAACCGAGCTCTCTCTTGTCCATTTTCATGCTCGGCACGTTAAATTACGGTTTCGTTTAATTAGGAAGAAAGAAAAGAACAGCTGTGACGTCTCCGAAGAGTTCTGCCGTCGTTGCTGCTCTCTTTCTCCCTTTTTTTTCTTTTTTTTTTCTTTTTTTTTCTCTCGCATTTTTCGCGCCCTTTTCTCCCTTTTCCTCTTCCACACGGAACAAGACCTTCCAACTGAATTTTTGCGTTTATTAACGTTTTATCCTTAGTAGCCCCTCAAAGAAAACCACAGGCAGCCGGATATAATTTTGCAGCTTCCATTTGTGCAACCATTTTTCCTGAATATTCGCCCATTTTTTGTTCACTCTCTCTCTCTCTCTCTCTTTCTCTCTCGATTCTTTTTTTCTTCAGTTTTATTTAAATTTTGTCGCGAAATAAATCTTTTCTTAATATCAATTTGGAACTAATATTTCATTAATATAACGATGACTCTTAGGAACTCTTGATTAGAAATATAAAATATGATGAAATGTCAAAAGTTTTATATAATTTGATCGCAGATCTTGTTTAAAATATTATTATGTCTTTTTGGAGTATTAGCTGTCAGTAGCAACTATTGAAAATCGAAGCCAGACGCATTGTGAGGAAGATTCAATACCGCCTTCGTATATCCAATTATCGGCTTCCTTGTAACATCGTATTCTATGAATTATGCATTGTATCCACGCTTGATTCGGGACAATTTTCACGGCAGCTTTATTCCAAAGCGCGATTCAATTTAGCGTATAATAGTTTTATAGAGTGTCGCATCTATTCGTTACTTTTATTTCATCGTGTTAGATGTTTTTCTTTCTTTCCTCCCTCCCCCTTCTCCACCCTTTCTCTATCTCTCTCTGAATAAAATATTACATTTTGTTTCATTTCTTATCATTTTATTATATTTTCGAACGAACTAATTATATTCGTTATATTTGAAAACAGCGCTGTTTAAAAATATATTAAACGTTTTATATAATATACAAATCGGATTTAATGCATACCTCTTCGAATATTATTCGTTTTAATATTTCAACGATTTTTGAGATTAATTATTTATAATTATTAATTATTATCGTTCGTTTACCAAACTAAGCCATCTGTTTCTCATCGTTTTCCGTTTGTTTGTTAATTAAATCAAAAGTGGATATTTTTTATAAATGGCTTATTAATTGTCAAAAAGTTTATTCATATTTAAACAAATTTTTATTAACGATTCATTCTTTTTTTAATTATTTAGAAGGCTTTTTTAAATCATAAGATGATCTTATTTTTGTTATCATTTAAATACTTGTATTTTTTTTGTTCATTTTTTCCTTTTGAAACAGATGAAAAGTGGAACTTGACTAATGTAAAAAATGTTGAACAGCTTTGCTTTAATATATATGTTTGAAACGAGATATAATTTAAATAACGAAACTGAGAAAATAGCACGAATATTATTCCTATGCATGTGCATATTGAGTAGATAAGATCAGACTTAATCGTAATATTATCGATCGATAATATATTCATGTGAAACAACGATATACACGTGGGAATAACAAGACACAGGCATCCCGTAAATGATTAGGATTAGATAGAGTATTTGATAATGATGTTGTTGATCTTATATTTGTCAATTGACTAGAAACTAATAGCGAAAGGAAGAAGAGAAAGACGACGAGTGGAAGCATAAAGAAAAGCTTCTCTCTTTCTCTCTCTTAAAGTAGGCTAATCTGATTGCCGTAGGTTGCTAATCTTTTTCAGGAATTAGAGTAAGTTTTCTTTCAGTGCAACGAACTTTCGCTTAAAGTACAATCGAATTTTCCAAAAGAAAGTTTTGAAAATCTCTTTCTCGAGACAAAAAAATAAAAAGAGAAAGATTGACGAAATTTTCCCTGGCCTCTAGAGTAATTATCTTTTTAAGTTTAAAATTGAATCTTAAATAAGTACTTAATTAGCGTACTGACTGATCGACGAACAAATAACATCAGTCTACGTATCTACGTATCTACGTATCTACGTATCTACGTATTCTATCTTGGTGTATTGAATTTCCAAAGATCAAACGGTTTCCGCTTTGATTGTATGCACGCGCGTACATATTTGCGTGCTACCAATACGAAATCGATTACTAATCCTTGACTTCGATTAGAGCTTTTAGAAATTCGTAGGATCATAATGTATTAATGTGTGTGTGTATTTTATCTCTGTGTTTATATAAGCACGCTTCATTATTAACTTGATTAGAATTATTTAATCGTGCGATTAAAATAATGATTAGAAATGGTTGATAATATCATTGAAATAAACTAAATATTTCTCTCTTACTCCCTTTAGCCCTTATTATCGTCTTATCGTGGTGATATTTTCTAATAATCATAATGATCGTGCAATTATTTCACAATTGCGCTCGATATCTCTATCGGTGCGTTCTAACTATGCCGAAGTAGATATTATGTAATGGCAGAGGTGCATTGGCCATTAATATTTCGTGCTTGTCATCGAAATTCAATTTCCAATGGAACGGCGTTACTCGATGCACATGAGGAACTCTAATTCAGTGTCTGCGGTCGTGTCAATCAACTCCACACCGGCCAACTAGGTAGAAATAATTAATGCCCGACAAATTTGGAGAATAAACACGATTCGCTTTATACGAAAAGTTAAAAAAAATATCTTGTAATGTTGAACTCCTTGAATGTTTTCCTAAGCGATGATCTTTTTTCATTTTATTTTTTTTTTTTTTTAGAATTGAATATTACTGGATCAAATTATTAATAGTAGGAATTATATGATTATATTTATTTTTTTCTTGGTTTGTTTCGATTAAATCATCATTTATGCGAATAACTAACTAGGATATAATCAAGGATATAATCAAGGATCCCATATGCATAATCTAACCGTTCGATATTACTAGGAAGATAGTACGAAAATCAATCGCGCATATTCGCTTTGATTTATTATCGATCCTCTACGATCAATATATCTACCCTCTCATATCTGTTATGTTGTCTTGCGAACGATTTCAAACTATAGAAAATCTACGTGATTCGAAATCAACGGTAGGATCGTCGAATAATCGCTAATCCTTTAATACCAATTTCGAATTATACGCGAAATCCGTGCAATTAACCGAGTCGTATTATTTCTCGTTACCTCGCACTGGAAAATATGCCTTTCGACATTGGGAAAGATAAAATTTCATAATACATATATACATATATTTGATAGAATGTATTGTATACGTATAATCAAACGTAAATAATTCAAATGTTTGACGCTTCAAATTCGATCATATATGTAAAATTGATTTTTGTGAATTTAATATTATAATATATTTCTGATTAAATTAAATGAAAAATATTCATTGGAATATATTATTTTCTTGTGTGTTGTTCGTTAGTAAGTAAATATCATTTTCAAATGAAAATAAGTGCGTGTCGTTTACATTAGACAAAGAAAAATATGCAGGCAATCAACCCTTGGCCTCAAATTGGAAGTAGCAAGATAAATGAAGGCGTTAGGGAGAATGCTAATTGCCATTCCGCGAGCGTCTCCTGAAGCTAAGGGGATAACTGCAACTCGGTTAGCATAACGAGACCAGTCGACAAATCCATTTTTACGACAAACTTGTCTTGTCACGCGAGACGAATCTTGATATCCTTTTCTTTATCATATGATTTATCAATTAAAACAATTTTCTATGCATGCATTATATTGTACTACCGATAAATTCATTTTCAATTCTTTCGTGAATATTAAATATTATTATTCGATTTTTTGAATTTAATTAATTAATTTCTAAGTATGCATTTTTACTGGCGTGTAATCGATAAAGATAATATTTAAAGAAAATTATTCATGAGAAATGGAAATAAGTAAATATTATTTTACCTTTTAAAATTAATGAAACTAATTTGAAAATAAATAAATGTTATAAATGTGCTTATCAAGAAAATATTTTAGAAAGTTTTTTATGATTTGCATAGAGAAAAGAATCTTTTTTTCTATAATAGCCTCATACACAACACAGCTGCGTCTAGGTCGCGCATACGTTCCTTGAAATTGAACGACATACAAAAACAGATTTACATCAGGATTACCAGCAATTCGATCGGTAAAGAAGCTCCGTGTCAATCAAAGTAATGGATAAGTATTCAGACGACATGAATCCGTATTGATTGAATGCACGTTCATACGTTTGATCATGGTAATAACAAGCACGACGGGAGTTGAAAGGGACATGGATGAAATGTGTTAATTAGAATACCATTAGAATACTATCTAATCTTCGACTCTATGGTAATAAATTTAATTAATTTTAATTTTTTTAAAACAATAAAAATAAATTGTTTAATAAAAATGTTCATATAGGCTGTAATAATAAGATAATTACATAAAATTTTATCGACCAGCGTCTGTGGATAGCAATACAAGTATATGTAATACAATTCTGTAACTGTGGTTGCCTGCTTGCAGGGGTTATATGAAAGAACGTAAGAAGATAGTAATACTTTCAACCCATTTCGGACGTATAAATTTGGACATGGGTGTCGTAGTGGTAATATTTTTATTAAATATATATAATATATTTATTATGTAAAATACATATCATGTAAAAATACATATAAAATATATATTTTATATATAAATATAAGATTAGGACGGTTTCTTGTGTGGTGGCTGAGGGCAGACATACGACCTGAACGGTAAAAAGACTTTAGTTGCTGAGAGTAGACGTGCGTCCAAAAAGGTTAAAGCATATGTGTTACGAAAATAATTTCATACAAAATTATCCTTCCAAATATCTTTTATAATCTCATCATATCTATTTACGTGATCTGTTATTTTTGAATTTGACCATTATAATCAGCCTTGTTTTTGAACAGACTTGTAAGGACCAAATAAAAGGGATAGAGAGAAGAGTAAGTCCGACTACATTGATAACACGATTACACATATACGTAAAAGCACAGTAGCTTGGCACAACTCGATTAGCAGAATCCATAGTAACGTTCCTTCGGCCGCGATAGAGAAATAAACGATAAAATAATAGTAGTAGTATTAGTAGCAGTAGTGATAGTAGTAGTATGAGAGTACTCGTTTGACCGCAATCAGAAGTTTGGTTTTGGTTTCATGTAAATTGCCATGAACTCATCTCAAAGAAGAATTAGATAATCGATCTATGGAGACAAAACATTCTTACAGACTTTTTTATTTTGTTTGCAAAAAAAGAGCACACTAACTTTGTGAGGAAATAAAAAAATGAAAATAAAAAATAAAGGGAGAAAAAAAGAAAAGCCATCTTATAGACCGATCTTCGGTATTTTTATGACAAGAGGAGAGCACATATCGATAGTATCGAAATATTAGCATAGGAATGAGATGCAAAAGACCTTAGGCTCGTTATCTTAAGCTCGATAAGTTTCACTACTCTCGAACGGTTCGTCACGTAGCATGTCCTCACGTAAGGGAGACGACCTCCTAGAGGAGGTCGTAGTTTTGCTCTTACACATCGGTCACGTACACTATCGTATATATAAGGAGCCTGCAACGTAACGTCGATAGGAAGCTACATTTTCACCCTTCCTCTTTCCCTCCTCTCTCTTCCTCACCCTCTCTCACTCTCTCTTACTCTATCTACCTTAGTCATAACGCGCAGAGATTACACGTGCACCCAATCGCGTCCGTGTCGCTCGCATCTGGCCTAAACATGTCTCTCGTTCAACAATATCTCGATATCTATGCTATGCTATGCTCTGTGTTCTCTCTCTCTCTCGCTCTCTCTCTTTTTCCTTATCTCTATCAATCTATCTATCTTTCTTTCTCTCTCTTTCTTTAGGTTATCTTCTCGTGTGTATCTTCGACCGGCTTCTCCGGTTTACCTTCATATCGCGATAACACTTTCGTGTCCCGTCGAATGCAAACACGCGAGCACTCCTTTACTTATACGAGCATACTTACCTGCGACGTTAAAACAACATGGACAGGTTCAGCTTCACACTCTAAGATTCTTTTAAATATTATATAATTTTCATATTTACAAATGAAATATTTCATTACATATTAAAGTGAACATTTTTTTTTTTATAATTTTTAAATAAAAATTTTTCAATCGGAACTTGTCAAGTATATAATGATAGATTATTTAAATAATAAAGAAAAGGTAATCGCTTATCTTAGCTGTCGAGAGTTGGTTGATATACTATTCAAAATTAATTTAATATTTATTTGAAAGGCAAAAAAGAAAAGCAGGTAGATACAGTAATTCATTCGACAATTCTCGACGAATAAAACTTTCTCCTAATGAACAGATAAACTTCTTGTAATAATGTAACATTTAACTCAACACAAACCAGCCAGTATATAGCATTGTCAGCTATATGGAAACCGTGTTATACAAATAACATGTTGTGGAAGAACTGTCGCAATTTTTGCACCCTGTTATATATCAAAACTGTGTTTTCATGGTAGTATGCTATAAGAGGGTCGAGTGTATTATATACTTACATATAAAAAGCAAAAAAAATTATGTATTATCCGTTGCCCGGAAAGATGTAGAACGAATAAGAAGAATAAAAATGAAGAAGTGTAGGAGGAGGAGAAGGAGGAGGTCGAGGTAGTGGTAGAGATAGTGGAAGAGGGGACAGGAGAAGAAACGTAGCTGTAGTGTGTATTATTTCCGAAGAAAGAAAGAAAAAGAGAGAGAGAGAGAGAGAGAGAGAAACAACGCGTGCGTGAGTGCGTACATGCGTGCGTACGCGTGTAATCGTAGGTTAGTTAAGTTAGGGGCACAAAAGTGGGGTACACGGTAAAGACGATAGAGATAGCACTATCGGAGGTGTTCGGTCGTTCTCGGAAAACCGATGTCTCACGAAGCGGACCGAAAGTAAAGCGCGCGGCAGACGGTCTTTGCGCGCCGAGCTCTACGGTCGTGATTCGACTCTGGCGATCGACTTGTAATCTCTTTATCTCGTGTGCTCTCTAATAATAAATCAACGTCAATTTTGTTTCAATTATTCAAATAAATATAATTGAATAAAATTAAATATTAATTACGCGGTCTTACGTGTTTTTTTTTAAATATAAGGTCAAGATTAAAGAAAAATAATCATTTTCGTTCGCGCCTCGGTTTTGTTATTTCAAATATTTTTGGTGTGATCGAACGAGTAAACAACAGTAAACAGTTTATTTTGAATTATTCTTCAAAGATACTTCTGGTCAACGGGAAATTTTGTTCTACCTATTGTTGGAGGGAATATAGAGAACAAAAAATATATATATACAAACACGTTTGTTATATAGTTCTACACGAGCATAAAAGAAAAAGAAATAAGAAGAAGAGGCGGAGGAAAAAGAAGAAATAGAGAAGATAAACAGTGAGAGTTTGGTGATGTGTGCGAAATCAACGAGACCAGCAGCATTCACGATGTCGTCGTTCCTCTGGATCTTCGCCCTGCTTTATCCAACGATCATTCAAGGTGCTAACAAACGTCTCTACATCCTTTTTGTTCTTTTTTTTTTTTGGTTTTTCTTTATTAATATTATTTTTTTTTTTTTTAATTTTATTTCTATGATTTTGAACGTATAATCATGTATTTTGGTTTTACTCAAAGGCAATTTATCGAAGATAGCTTATGACGTTAGTAGCTAACGGTCAACATGTAATTAGTAAAGTCATTTCTAATGTTTCGACACGCTGTTAACTACCTAATATTAACAAAATATTAAAACCCAATATAATTCGTTGATATAGAAATAGAAAGTCATATTTTTCCACGTGTATTTCATTGATATACATGTATTGCATCGTTGAAGATAGTTCCAACGGTTGGACGCCATTATGCGCGCACCTGGACAGTGGTATTTTTGTTGGAACTTGTTAATTGTTGATCGTTTTCCTCATCGAATAAGTTTTTTTTTTTTTTTTCGAGAATGAACGTTTCTTAATCACCTTCTTGTATAACGACGAAGGATTTTATTTTTAAAATATGCCATAATGTACATAATTTATTTTATTCCATTGCAATTTCCGTTGGAGATATGAAAATTCATTTATTTTTAAGTATCAAGGAAACATTCGAGATCGATTAAAAATTTGTTCTATTTTTTATTTTTTCCTTGTTTACAAATTAAATTTATAATAAAATAGATCGTAAAAAAACTATAGAGTATATTCCATGAAAGCTTCTTTATTATTATGACGGTTAAGCCCAACTTAGTTTTACGATTTGCCAAGAAAATCAGTAATTTGATGAAGAAAGTTTCGTTTTAAACAATTTTTTATTTATAGTTTTTCCTTTCATTTGTTTTCTTTTATATTTCATATATACACAGTTTTGATCTCTCTTAAACAAAATAATAAATAAATAAAAAGATGATAGTTATGGGAAATGTCTTTTTTACCGAGGAACGTTAGGGCGTATGATGCAACGTAGACAGTAAAAAGGAACGGTACCTACTCGTCTCGTTCGATTCGTTTGGTTCGCGTGTGAGAGTTCACTCACACATCAGAATAAAATGGAAGAAGGTACGAGTTCGATATAACTATAGCATAATCTATGATTATGCTGGAGAATCGTCAGAGTAAGTTTACCGCTACGACCACGTAATACTATTCCCTTCGTGTGTAAGATTCCCGAAGTCATGGCATGATGGAATAAATGATAAAGAAGATGGAGAAAGTCGTTCTCGTTTGACTCGCATATGGTATTATCGTAACCATAGCTTCGTTCTGTATATATTACATTCCTATATATAGATATGAATGTAACTAAGAATATATGATCGTATATATAGGTACTATATATGCATGCACATTCAATCATACATTGACGTTTCTTCGTATATTCTATAGAATATACAATACAAAACCAAAAAACAGAAAGAGAGATGATAGTAAAACGTATGCAGTAAGTTTGATCTCTGATCATACTTCTCAAAAGTTTATATATCGTTCTCTTTTATATTATAGTTTTTACGTATGCTTGTGGTCATTCGTATTGTTTTTTAAGCCGAAGTTTATCTCATTGAAAATTCGAGGTAATAGTAGTAGGTTATTACTTCGACGTTGTTATGAACAAATATATTCATACTAAAATAGTCTACTATTTTATTCTTGTTTTTTTTTTCTTTTTTTTTTTTTTTTTTAATACAAGAAAAATAACGAATTTAGAAATATTTCATTTTCGTTATATTCCAATAAAATTAGTTGAATTTATTTATGATAGATAGGAAAAAGTTTTGCAATATCTCCGTGGTCGTTTCATCAAAAAAGGAATACTTATGGCTAGTCATTAAAATTTTCAAATACGTGGGAAAAGAATCAGTTGGAGATAGGTATAAATATAAAGTAAAGGAAAAACGTATAGGATCGATGGGAAAAGGTAACTTTAGCAGGTAGCAGTTATAGAATTGTCATCGATTTAGACGGTTTAGAAGACGTGTTCGACATCAGGGAAATGTTAAAGACAGAAACTGAGGAAGAGAGAGAGAGAGAGAGAGAGAGAGAGAAAGAGAGAGAGAGAGAAAGAGAACAAGAGAAATGGAAGAAGAGAAAGAAAATGTGAGTTTAATGGTGGAAATATATGGATCGATCGATCGAATGAACGAACGAACGAACGAACGAAGATGCTCTTGTTGACGCCGATGACGACGACGTTACGTCGCGACGACGACGACGACGACGACGACGACGACGACGACGACGAAGAAGAAGACGTCGGCGACAACGACGATGGCTATTAGTCTCGCCTTTTCTTTTTTCAATTCATTCTCCTTCTATTCCTCCTCCATATTCTCCTCCTTCTCCTCTTCCTCCTCTTCTTTCTCTTCTTTTCCCCTACTGTATTTTATCATCAAGGTCACGGCCAATACGTTCAACCGATCGAACGTCGTTACTTTCGTTTCACATTTATGTAGGATTATTTCATTTTTATGAGTGTAACAATCTTTCTAACAACCTTGAAGATGTTTTTTATTTTTATATTTGTTTGACCAATAATTGTTTTGAAAGTTTTATTAACAAATTAGTAAATACTCTCGATGTGTTTATTTAAATATCAATTATTAAAAGTGTTGACATTATTGGTCAACTCGCAATCAATTACATATATATACATGTATGATGATTGTACGTCTATTTTTATAATTACAATTTTTTTTTTTTATAGAATTTAAAAGCAAATAATTGGGTGGAAAAATTATTGTATAAATTACTATAAATTTTCTTTTGTTTATTTAGATATTATATATACATTAAAAAGATTCATAATTACTTTTTAACTATTTGTGTAGTTATTGGAAATATAATGTCAAGTAGATGAGAAAAGAATCGATAAGCATAATCGAGTTTTGATCGTGCGCTCATTCTAAAAGTATATTTTTCAAATAAACTTCGATTCTCAACGACGTATGTTTTACACGTATATAAGTATTAGGGCGATATAAATGTATAGAAAACATGAAAAGGCTCATTTAAAAGCTAACTCATAGGATTCATTGAGATCCTGTTTGCTTTGAAAGTCGATCTTTTTTCCTATCTCTCTTTTTTTTTAATTTCTTTTATTTAATCTTTTTTATTATTATTTTTTTAATACTATTTCATTTCCATTTAATCATTTTTCGAAAGTAGATGGTAGTAGATATCGCTTATCTTCCTTTTGAAACGTGTCTCTTTCACAAAAATATATTTAACAATAAATCATTTTTAAATAGATATCTTGATAAAGTATTAGGAAATTTGGGATAGGGTATATCGAGTTTATCTTGAATTTAGGTATTTGTGTATATGTCGAAGAATCATTTGGCAAGCAAATTAATGAATATTATCGTTAGTTAAGTGATTCAGCCACTTAGGCAATCCGTCATTTAGTCATTCAATCTGAACAGAAAGCAAAGTGTAATGCGTTTTATCTGTTTTACCGTAAAAATATGAAAATAATGGTACGGTGCTCGAATTATTTCCTTCGCTTTTTGTTTGTTTTTCTTTTTTTTTTTTTTTCATTTGCTTCGTTCATTCATATGTTTTTATTATAATTATATATAATTTTTTATAATAAGGTTTTATAATAATGTTTTAATGAATTTGATGTCTTTTCATAAAAATTTCATTTTACAAACGTTGGAAAAAATATCATGTTACAAAATTTTATTAATGCATTCGTATATGGGTGGGTATATGTGTATTTTTATATATTGAATCAGAAACGAGATATTCATTTTGAAACCATGCATATTGATTTTTTTCTCTCAATGCATCAACACTCATCCTTGCAAAGAAATTACACATTGGATTTGTAGTTAAAATGTCCATACGTTGATATGTCCACATTTTTGGTTCTATCACATTTTCGAGCATTTTTGTTATTATTGAAATCCCTATAAGTGAAACGACAAAGTCAATTTATAAATTTTATTTATATTTATAACATAACGCACAGAGCGGAGTCGAAAGTTTCTAGATTTTTAATTTTTATAATCTAAATAAAAACAATTAGCTTAAATGTTTCGCAAAAGAATAATTGATATTTAAAATCACCTGTGGAACGGTTGAAACGGTTGAAACGGCCTGTGTTTTTACTTTGGAAATTAAATTAAATAAATCTTTCCCGAGGTTTTTTATCTCTTTCATTTATTTTTCGTACTTAATCGTTTTAGTAGTTTTTTGGAATTATTTCAAGTTATAGTTGTCGTAACACGCAAAGAAGAATTGTCTAGTAAAATAGCATTTTTCATCGTGATTATATTTACGATTCGAGAATGTCGGTAGCTTCGAGATTACCGTGAAAGCTTTTGTAGGTTTGGGTTAACGACGTGCATAGATGGCATCATCCCCCAACGCGCTCGTAATATATCTTTCTCGATTACGAGATTAAAAGTGTGATATAAATCGCTAGATGGCAAATTCTTTTTGGGTTTTTTTGTTGTTGTTATGTTTTTGTCTCTTTCTCTTTTTTTTTCCCCCTACTGTCGAAAGAGGTCCAGTTGGAACGTAGTTAGCAACAACGGATACCATCCAAAACGAAATCATTTCGCTTTATGGTTGATAAATTTTCGAATGTAATTCCTATCCGAAAAAGGGAGAAAGAACGCCTATGCATTTCGTATACGTAGGTATATAAATATATATCTGCATGTATATATGTATATATACCTACATGCATCCATACTTTGTCGTCGTCGTCGTCATTGTTGTGATGGTTTGATGTTGGTAAAGGTGATGGTTGTGATAGTACGTACATACATCGTTGAAATTCGATTACCATGCAAAACAGCTTCTCCAGTGTAGATTTTTTTTGTCCAAAAAGTTTCTCTACATACAAAGCAATAGAGAAAACAGTGAACGAGTTTGTTCGATAGCTAGAGCTTCCCTTGACTATATTCTATGAGTATGTAAAACAAATAGGCATGACGTTCATCGATCTAACATAAGTTAACGGAGTAAATATCTGATACAACATTTTTATTGATTTTCACGCATATTTTTTACTTCTTTATTTCTCTCTCTCTCTCTCTCTCTCTTTCTCTATTTCTTATATTTTTCTTTTTAATCATATCTCTTACATCTGTTTCCTCGCAGAACAGGAAATTCTACTATATTAATGTTTCTTAACTTTACAAGATATGTATATACCAGATAAGAAAGTCCGAAAATTATGTTGAATATTAATTAGATTAATTGCATACGTGTGAAATAAGAAAGTAGCGGAGGAGAAAAGTTTAAGGTCACAATTATACAAAAGAGCTGCACCTTTCCAAGCGGTTGTAACTTAACAACTCGTGCTCACCTTGGACCATAAAAGAGGTTTCCAGTAAAAATGACGTAATCGTGTTGTGCATTAAACTCTTAGGCCTTGACTTCGCGTGCACGTTTATCGTGATTTTCATAGAAATTAAAGACCGAAATAAAATTATGAAAATAATGTATAATATATTATACATATATACACATATCGATCGTTGTAACTGGCTTGTTTTCTTCCTTTTTGGTTTTTTTTTTTTTTATCATTTATTTCCACATAAATTCAACGTACGTTTTTTATGAAAAAGAAAAGTTAATTTTTAATACGTCATAGATTAATTAACATCATTAAAATTTTCTTCGTAATTTGGAGTTTCCGATTTCTTTTTATTCTCTTAATAAAATTATTATTTATAATCATAATCTTTAATACGATTTCTTTTCCTCATTCGAGATATAAATAATGTGTATGATTTCCGGTTAGAAATATATAATAGTAGTTCAGCTTAATCAATAAAATAATGAGATATTCATGTGTGTATGTCTGGGAAAACACTTAAGACCATCATTGTAAATATATATTTGACTAGGGCAATAACAGGATTTATAGTTTCCGATTTTAATTAACTGAATTAGTATTTATAAATTATATAACATATACATATAGTATAAATTATATTATCACTTGTGTAATGAATAGTTTTGATTTTTGTTTCTATTACATTTTTCATCAAATTATGATAAAATATTCTAAAAGAATAAAAGGAAGAATATCGTACAGTTTATTTTAAGAAAAAGAAATCGTAGAAAAAAAAATAAAGTGAATAAAAACATAGTAATGAAAAAAACTGAATATAATGGTGTTATATGCAAAATGTTTGTAAAATTTCTTTCTTTGATATCTTGAAAACAGTTAAGTATTGCACACTCTTGTACGGTACAATGTAATGTCCTAATCGAATTGTCTAAAATTAAAAAAAAATCGGAGTCTATAAATTCTGGAGTTGCTATTGTAAACTAAAAATAACCACATTGTTTTATATTGCATCAAAAAACAAGAATTGATTGATTCATTGATGTAGTTAACTGCCATTCGTTACACGCAATACTTCGTTAAGTTGTTTTTTCATCTGGTGGTTGATAA
>NW_028300924.1:0-1002 GCF_049000335.1 Polistes dominula | reverse complement strand
GTTGTATGTAACCATTTTTGTAGGAAATAAAATTGTCTACAAAACATAATATATAAAAAATTGCTCAATCTTGCTTACATTTTGATATATTTAAAAGGATGTAAAAACAGGTCGGAATTTTTTTTTTATTTTTTAATACATTCTGAATAGTAAGGAAAATGCAATATGTTTTTAAATAACCTTTCTTGTAAGAAATAAAATTGTCTACAAAACATAATATATGTATAGTCGCTCTATCTAGCTTACATTTTGAGATATTTAAAAAAATTTAAAAAAAGGTAAGAAATCGGTTTTTAGTTTTTTAATATATCTCGAAAAGTAATGGAAATACAATATCTTTGTATTATTCATTTTTTGTTAGAAATAAAATTTTCTACAAATCATAGTATTTGTAAAATCGCTATATCTTGCTTCCTTTTTGAGATATATTAAAAAGTTTAAAAAATGGTGGGAAATATGTTTTTTATTTTTTAATATATCTCGAAATGAAAGGAAAATACAATATTGTTGTATGTGTTACGTCTCGAAAAGAGATTTCACGAGTGGCCGCTGTCACCAGTTCTTACTTGAGGAGTAAGAACGAATTTAGAGATTTCTCAACCGGTCACGACCCTACAGTCGTTTACTCGGATAAGAGAAAGAAAGTCAATGCCTGTTTTTGGGTCAGCCTGCTTATCCAGTACTTTACCCGGGATAGGCTTTACTCGCGGATACCGGAGCGTCGGACGTCAATATGTCAAAGAAAACTCAACTCTGGATGTTAACCAAATCTTTAATTCTTACCTGGTTTCCGGTGCTGGCCAATGAGAGATACAATCCAAATATGTTGACCGAAATTGGCGTTTGAAGGAGAGGGTGCAGTTGTTAAATCACAATCACAATGTAGAATAACAATATAGTATATTTTAAAATTTAAATTTAGATTTAAATTGTTACACAATAAACACTCAATTACTGTATATGGTGGACTTATAAATGAACTCAGAAAATTAGTACAAAACT